>NW_017728947.1:65871377-65877865 GCF_001723895.1 Crocodylus porosus | reverse complement strand
CTATGACCCCAGCTGACTTCCTGCCCTTTGGGCAGGGGGCTGGACTCGATGATCTCCCGAGGTCCCTTCCAGCCCTAATGTCTATGAAATATATGAAATCTATGAAATCAACAAACACAAAAGCCACGAGATAGTGGTTTTTTGACCTGGTACACTAATTCCTGAACTAGGGAGTCAAGACCAGGAACTTTTCTCTGTAGGAGTTGGATGGGTGGGTGATCCCAGATCCAATGTCCATCTGAGAGACCTGTGGGGCTGGGGTGGAGGTGGGGGTGGAAGGTGGCTGCTGGGCCAGGAGTGGGGGGAGCTGTGGGGTGGAAAGAATCACCACAGCAATGACCATAGAGTTGTGGTTCTCTCTCATGGGACCCCCAACTTTTCAGCCCTGGATCCCAGCCCTACAAGCCTTGGCCTTGCCTGGGGCCCATGTTACATAGTAGGACTGAGCCTGGAGACTGCCTATCCCCATCAAGGCCCTTTGGAACTGTCCTGGAACCATTTAGGGGCTTGCATACAAAGGGTAACTGCCAAAGATTATAAGAGGGTGATGGTGCTCTGGGAGTGTGTTGGTGTCCGTGATGCCTCAGAATTGGGGCCCAGGTACCCCAGTCTTGCTTCTCTTGCCCAGTGCTGCCTACCAAAGTGGGCCCTGCCTTGGACTTTTCTGCTTCCCTGGAACATGGGTAACTGGCTCCGTTATGCGACTCCTGTCCCAGGTTCTCTTCCCGTTTTGGTAGGTCATAAGCAGGGCAGAGGGGTGACCATCTCCCCCCCAGCTGGCATCTAGGGGTTCCTCCCTTGGTACCCCCATTCCTGTTGTGTATGAGGAGAGTCCCCAGAGTAGGACATGGCATTCGATGGGGGACTGAACAGCAACCTCTCATGCCACTCTTGGCTGGGAAGGCTATGGGCTTTCCGTGGGAGGCAAAACTGGTGCTAGTTAGGGGTATCATTTGTGGACACAAAGTGTTCCAGGACCCTGCCTTTAAATTCTGTCTCCTATAGCTGCAACTCAGCCAGCTCCACAATGGCATGGGTTGCCTCCTTGAAACAACAAATCTTGACCCCTTTTCCTGCATTTCAGAAGCCTTGGTGTCCCCCAGCTTGAGTATGCAGGAATCATATCTGGAGTCTCTCCTCTTGCTGGTCTCATAGCTCCTGACACCAGAAGTCAGCTGTGTGCTTCCAGAGCTTGGACACAGAGACCAAGCCCTGAAGAATCTCCTCCTTGACACCTCATATATGAAGGGAAGAGTGAGGGAACTGGGATAATTTAGACTGAAGAAGAAAAAACTGAGAGGGGATTTAATAGCAGCCTTCAACTACTTGAAGGGTGATTACAAAGAGGATGGAGCTAGACTATTCTCAGTGGTAGGTGGTAGCAGATGATAGAACAAGGAGCAATGGTCTGAAGTTGCAGCAAGGTAAATTTAGGTTAGATTCAAGAAAAACTTTCTCACTAGGAGGGTAGTAAAGGAAAAAGGTTACCCAGAGATGTTGTGGAATCTCTATGCTTAAAGGCTTTTAGGACCCAGCTAGACAAAGCCTTGGCATGGTGGCTTTCATATTGTATCCTCTGTGTACTATCCTCCTTTGCATATGTGGTGTCTTTGCAATTAGACAGGGGAGACAAAGAGCCTTTGTGTGAAGTTTCAACTATTGCTGATAAAATGAAGTATAAGGGCAGGCATCTGGGACCCTCCCAACACTTATCTGGCCACTCATATGGGGACAGGAAGGTAGCTATGGAGCTGCCTAAGACGACTGCTGCCATGCCCTGCCCTTGGCTTTCCAACACCATTCTTCTACTCTGAATAATCTGGGAGGAAGTGGGGTGGGGGTTGCTTTGCATTCAGAGGTTGGGTCGGGGGGCAGTCTGGGACTGGAATGGGGCCATGATTGTAGGACAGAGGGTAGAGGTTGCCTTTAGGGGTCAATACAGTGACTGTCTGTGCCATAAGACTGAGAATCACCTGTCACTCATGGATTTTCCACAGGGTTTGGATCAGAGGTAAAGGAGGAAAGTGCTGGAGTACAACTTGCAAGCCTCCACAGGTGAACAACTCAAGAATTACCCTGGCAGCAGAACTAGATCAGCTGAGATAATGGTTCCAACAGAGGCCTTATGCCATCACATCTGTACCTGTACCCTTGTTGTACTGGAAGCGAGGGAGGGAGAGGGGTTGTTTGGCAAGCAGGATTTTTTCTTTTTCCTGCTATACTGAAACTCTAATTGTTCTTATAGATAGCTGCATATTATCTCCTGTCCCTGACCTCAGTGTCCTCTCTGCCCTCCAGGCACTTGAAGCTGCTAATTTTTACACTTTGTCTTCAGAACTCAATAAACTCTTTCAGTGCCTTTCCACAAGTGCAGGGTGGAGATAGAAGATGGTGTTTCAGCACCATTACTTTGGGCAGCTGGGAGGAGACTCTGCTTTTCCCAGTAGCTGAGTATGGCCCTGACAGGGCATGGAGGTATGAATGAGTCATATTTAGGTTCCTATAGAATGGAAGATGAGCTTCTAATTGCCCAAGGCCAGGGGTGGGTGGTTTGGTGAATGGCTGCAGTCCAAGACAAGAGGGGGGGAATGGGATAACTCGTCTGCCAGTGCTGAGAGACACCTCTTCTTCTTGAGCATTTAGCAGCCTGGGGTCCTATATTTGAGCAGTCAGCATGAGGCAATTCACTCTCCCTCCATGCCCCTCCATCCCTGCACTGCCCCCACCCAATCCCTTCTGGGCTTCTCAGCCTGAGAGAGGGCTGTGAACAGGAAGGTGGTCTATAGTGGCTACGGGTCCCCCTACTCCCCTTACCTTCACCCCACTTCCACTCAGTGACTTTGTGTCCCCCGCCTCCAGGTCCCCCCATTGCCTAGGTCCCTGTCATGGCCAGAGGATCAGAAGTGAACTATACCATCCCAGGCTGCATGGTGTCCTTGATCAATGCCTGATTCATCAGGAGAAGTGTGGGAAGGGCTGGCCATGGATTCTGCAGATTGTACTGCATTAGGGGGCATTGTTCTGGTAGTGGGAGGGCTAGGAGGTGCTGGAAGTGGGGCAGCACTATGTGGGAGGTGTGGGAGTGGAACACCCATGGCAGGTGTGTGGGTAGTGTTATCCCAGGGTACATGTGCTTGGCTGCAGTCCACATGGTTAAGACCTGAGTTTGGGGGTTCTCCTGCAAGGTGCAGGGCATGGGCTCAGACTCCAGGTCCTGTGTCTCAATTTCTGTGGCATTTTTGCTTCCCCCTACTCCTTTGCACCATGCTCCTTCCTCTCAACCAGGCCCCAAAAGATGTAAACCTAGTTCAGGTCCAGCTACAAGTGAAACTCAGCTCCCACATCCTATGAGGATGTGGGGACAAGCCCCAATAGCCATCCTTGCCATCAGCTGACCTCTTGCCTTTGACCCCTAGCAACCTGTGCCTGGGCAACCAGATGTCCCATTGTCCCAGGGCCTCACTGTACCTCTTCCTTCAGTGAGGTCCCTATCAATGACTCCTTCCATACCCTGGTGGTGCTGTAGGTATGTGGATTCTTGATGGCAGTGAGGAAGTGTCTGCAGTGAAGAAGTGGGATAGCTCTTCATAGAAGGCCATGGTCTGCCTTCTAGGTGCAGATTTTTTGATGGTATCATGCACACATCTATGCTGGGTCTTCATCCATTTAGTTTTGGTGCAGCATTGCATCCAGTTCCTGCTATGGCCCCATGCCTGCATCTGCTGGGCAATACACTTGAAGACATCCCTGTTCCAGTGGCTTTTGTGGAACTGGTGCTAGGTCTCCTTTGCACACCAGATGGCAATGAGATCTCTTATCTCATATCCTCAGGTGTGTGACTGGGGTTGCGTAGTGGAGAACAATGGAATGGGTTTATCCATGGCCCATGATAGTGACCGTGAGGTCTCAGCATCTGTGGGTGGGTGAGAGTCATGGCTGTGAGGGGGTAGATGGAAGGAAGACTGGAAGACTGGATGGAAGAAACAATGGGTGTAGGTGTGGGTCCCAGCACATGGCTTGCTCTCTCACTGGAGGTGGGTGTGGCCTCTACTCCAGAGCAAATGGGGCTCTACAACTTCAAACTTTCCAAGGGCTTCCAGCAGACACTCCATGATTCTGGCAACACCCTACACTCCATCCTGGATATTTCCAGTGCAACATGGCAGCATCTGGCTATGCCACACCTGTTCAATGTAGGTGCTTGAACCCACCTCCGATGGAAGGCTGTTCCAGATGTTGGGGGCGTGGACAGTAAAGAAAGTCTTCCTTATGTCCAGCCTGAAATGGTCTTGAAGTAGTTTATAACCGTTCAACCTCGTCATCCCCTGGGGCGATCTGGTGAACAAACGTTCCCCCAGATACTGGTGGTCACCCCTGATAAACTTATAGGTGGCCATCAGATCACCCCTGAGCCTGCGCTTTTCCAGGCTAAAGAGCCCCATGGCTCTCAGCCTGTCGTCGTAAGGCCTGTTTTCTTGACCTCTGATCATGTGTGTGGCTCTTCTCTGGACTCTCTCAAGCTTCTCCACATCCTTTTTGAATTGTGGAGCCCAAAACGGGAGCAAATTGGATGCTTATCTTGCTGGGACCCTATGACCCCAGCTGACTTCCTGCCCTTTGCGTGGTGGGCTGAACTCAATGATCTTCTGAAGTCCCTTCCAGCCCTAATGTCTATGAAATCTATGAAATCATGGGGTGCTTTGTGATGGGATGTGGGGGCATAGCACACATCACAAAGCACTCAGATGCCCTGGGGCTCATTCAGGACTCAGATGCCCTGGGGCTCATTCAGGTCATGTAAATGCCTCCCTTCCTCCGCTCCCCCACTGCCTGCCTGCAGCTGATAGATGACCAAAGGCAGGAGGCAGCACTGGGGAGAAGGTCTGTGCTTGCTCAGCTATGGCAGAACTCAAGGGTCTGGCCCATTGAGTGCTTGGCCAGAGCAGCTGAGAGTGGGCCAAGTGCTAGCATGCCTGCCTGCAAGGGATGGGAAGCAGGAGCTGAAAAGGAGGATGGGATGCCAGAGGACAGTGATTTAACTTGAACTGATACAAAAGTAAGACGAACCTGTCTAACCTAGACAGATCTGATTTGAGTGCACCTCTAACCAGGTCTAATCTTAGACCACTTACAGCCATTTTTAGACCAGTCTATGTGCACCACACTTCAGTACAGTTATGGTTTTGGACAATTTCTGATCACTTCAACTGGCCTAAGTTTAAGTGCATGGCCCAAGGCTATTCCTCTGACAAACATCAAAGCTCTGCTCCAAATATGGGAACCAAGAAAGTTTCTCAAATATCAGACCATTATCATTTCGTATATGGAAAAAAACAAATATTTTCCTAGCTTCTGGCTGAAAATTTTACACTCAAATATTCAATCAAAAATAAAATGCAGCTTGTGATAGACACTGGGTAGGGTAAATCTCAGACCCAACAGTTAAAGACTGGAAAAATTATAAGAAACTGAGAATAGAATCATGGAAGTTCAAGTAGCTTTACCATAAATGGCAGTGCCAGCACCATTTATGATATGCCAAGAATCATAAATTATGCATATTGATTATATACAAATTTATCAGACCATGCAATCTGTGTTTCTTTGCACGGAAGTGAAAACGACAGAGAAAACAAGCAAAAATATTGAAAAAAACAGTTTAAAAATATAGTAAATACTGGCATATCAGGAATATTCATATCTGAATCTAATCATTCAGCCTCAAGGGATTCCTCCTGTTTTTATAATAAACAGCTTCCATAAGACACTTTTCTTGTGAAATTTGCAAGTAAAGGTTGCAATAAATTTTGAAAGTATAATAAAACATGTATACATATGTGTACCTGTATGTCTTTTTTTGGAAATGACACATGATCTGGAAACCAGTGAGAGATTCAGAAGACAGGGTTAAAAATTCTGATTGAATTTGTCTTTGAAATATTAGGAAATGATGGAATTTTGATTGAGAAAACCTGTATTGTATCATTCCTTTTTCAGCCATGTTTTCTACCTCCCCTATTACTGAAACTTTATCAGCAGGGATCCTGGTTTTCCCTGATAAAAAAATCACAAATTCTCTGATAAACCCCCCAAAATCCATGATGAAGATGAGAGGCCACTATATATATATATAGGTATCAGTTGAACACAATGTTTTCTTGATATATTTACAATATTAAAGCAATTTGGAAGCGTACCAGTGCCTCAATTGTGATGATAAAATAAATTCTAAATACTTAAAAATTTTGGTATTTGATTTTGGGTTTTTTATCATGGAAAATCAGAGCTCCCCCTGGCCCCTTGGCTCACAAAATGAAGGTCCAGGCCCCTCACTCGCAAGACACAGCCCCCCAGCCCTGCTGGTGCCCCTCAATCCTCCCCCACAGCCCTCTGGTCTAGCTCGTGCTCCCCACAACCTCCCCTACCCTGCTGGTGACCCTGGCCCCCCACCCACAGTCCCAACCCCCCCGGCTTGCCAGAGGGGGCCC
>NW_017728947.1:65856279-65871277 GCF_001723895.1 Crocodylus porosus | reverse complement strand
CAGCTTGTGATAGACACTGGGTAGGGTAAATCTCAGACCCAACAGTTAAAGACTGGAAAAATTATAAGAAACTGAGAATAGAATCATGGAAGTTCAAGTAGCTTTACCATAAATGGCAGTGCCAGCACCATTTATGATATGCCAAGAATCATAAATTATGCATATTGATTATATACAAATTTATCAGACCATGCAATCTGTGTTTCTTTGCACAGAAGTGAAAACGACAGAGAAAACAAGCAAAAATATTGAAAAAAACAGTTTAAAAATATAGTAAATACTGGCATATCAGGAATATTCATATCTGAATCTAATCATTCAGCCTCAAGGGATTCCTCCTGTTTTTATAATAAACAGCTTCCATAAGACACTTTTCTTGTGAAATTTGCAAGTAAAGGTTGCAATAAATTTTGAAAGTATAATAAAACATGTATACATATGTGTACCTGTATGTCTTTTTTTGGAAATGACACATGATCTGGAAACCAGTGAGAGATTCAGAAGACAGGGTTAAAAATTCTGATTGAATTTGTCTTTGAAATATTAGGAAATGATGGAATTTTGATTGAGAAAACCTGTATTGTATCATTCCTTTTTCAGCCATGTTTTCTACCTCCCCTATTACTGAAACTTTATCAGCAGGGATCCTGGTTTTCCCTGATAAAAAAATCACAAATTCTCTGATAAACCCCCCAAAATCCATGATGAAGATGAGAGGCCACTATATATATATATAGGTATCAGTTGAACACAATGTTTTCTTGATATATTTACAATATTAAAGCAATTTGGAAGCGTACCAGTGCCTCAATTGTGATGATAAAATAAATTCTAAATACTTAAAAATTTTGGTATTTGATTTTGGGTTTTTTATCATGGAAAATCAGAGCTCCCCCTGGCCCCTTGGCTCACAAAATGAAGGTCCAGGCCCCTCACTCGCAAGACACAGCCCCCCAGCCCTGCTGGTGCCCCTCAATCCTCCCCCACAGCCCTCTGGTCTAGCTCGTGCTCCCCACAACCTCCCCTACCCTGCTGGTGACCCTGGCCCCCCACCCACAGTCCCAACCCCCCCGGCTTGCCAGAGGGGGCCCCCAGCTGGCAGGGCCAAGGACCTTGGTCTGCAGCCCCCTGTCCCCCAGCAGCACCGAAGCCCTGGCTGCCACCTGCAGGAGGCAGTGGCTGCATGCAGCAGCCCACTATGGCTCCTCACTGCTGCATGCACTCCCAGGGGTACACTATATGCCTTCCTCCCTCTCTCCCCCAACATCTTGCAGGCTGGGACTCTGCCAGCCTGTAGAGAGCTCTTTGAAAAACTGCAAAATTCATGGGTTTCTCTCTTAAAATGAGAAAACTACATTTTCCTAAGTTAAGAAGGAAATCCATGTTTTTCTTCATTTTTCCTTGGGAAACAGAAAACCCAGATACCTGTTTATTGAGTAAGATATTGCAGAAGTAACATTGTAGAAGTAAATGAAAATGATAATAACAATAATACCAGGAGAGATGTGAACAATAATGTTGAGATGTGAACAAATGAAGACTTGAGGTAAAGAGGTATCGAATTCAGTAGGAATAGAGTTAAACTAAAACACAGAATACTTTAGAAAACATTTTTTTTTACAGGGGTGTACAGTTTACAGCTTTTTGTCATAACGTTTAGTTGCCACAACTAAAACTGAAGTTAATCTGGTTCTCTGTAACTAACAAAATAAGATAGTCTGATTGTCAGAAGTAAAGAGGAGCATCAGAATAAAGACAAAATAAAAGGTATGAAACTTTGCAAATGAATCTTCACTACTTAGAGATTCAAAACAGATTCAAAATCCCAATATTTGTTGATTTTATAAATTTTTCCATAGGTTCTAAATGGCAGTTCACTAATTATCCTTAATCAGTGCTCCAGCTAAGGCTTTAGTTCTGTCATTCTGCATGTAAATATCATTAATCTTGTCATCAACTTCACACTTTTTCCCGACAGTTATAGAAAGTCACAAACTTGTTTGAAACAGGATCTAATTTTGACTTAAAAGGACTTGAATTTAGTATATGGGCTAGGCATAAACATTCAAAATGCTGGGGCCTGAATTGATTCACTCTTTGCAGGTTAGTTTAACCTGCCTAGATTTAACCAATTTGCAAATGAAGAGACATTCACAAAATGCAGGCACATGTGCAGTCCACGGCAGCTCTGACCCTTACCCACACAGCCCCCCTTCTGGGAAGAGGTTCACATAGCCTACACCAGGGCAGGGTCTGCTGCCCTGTCAGGGTCCTGTCCCTCTGCCACCCCAGCAGCATTCAGGGGCCTGGCCAGGCACCAGCCAGCAGGGCCCCTTAGGTGAGGGGGCAGGGAGCAGGGTTATTCCCCTCTCCCTCTGGCATCTGGGGGAGGGGCAGGAGAGGGGAATAACCTTGTCACTTGCACTGCAAAGGGAGAGTGTGGCAGCGGCAGTAGCTAGGTCAGGAAGATCCCAGCTGTGTTCCCCTAGGGGGAGTGGAGGTAAATGGGGAATAAATCCCCTCCCATGCTGTCTCAGGGACCATGCTGGCTGGTATTTGGCTGCCCCAGCCCTACCACTGCAGCAGTGATGGGGGAGTGCCTGGTGGACCACAGGTCGGGTCCATACTGGTGAAATAGGCAGGGGGAAATTAACCCCTTCCTGGGCAGTTCATTCCAAGATACTGCTGGGGCTGGCCATGCCCCCAATGCTGGAGCAGCCAGAGGGGTGGAGGGATAAACCTTTTCCCTGCTGACTGTTTAATCTCTAGAGCACCTGAGGGATACTTAAGCACCCAAATGCAAGTCTAGTCCACACTACTTGGGTTACTGAAAAATTGTTAATGCCAAAGATGGGTAGATTAATACAAAGCTGGGTGGGGTCTCTTTCTTCTTTCTCTCTGCTTTTTGTGGCTTACATTAGCAGGTAAGGGTAAAGTGTCTTATGGAAGCTGACATATTAATAGTTTTTCAGGGACTTGAGCAGGATAGAATAGACTAGCATTTAGAAACCGAAGTACCATTTAAACACTTCCAAAGTAAAATAGAATCTTTTAGGGTGCAGCTGTGTGCCACTAGTCAATAAGGATAAGGAGAGGACAGGGGCAAGCTTTATATAGTGCTGATTCTGTGTTTTAACTAGCAATTAACATAAAATACAGAAACACTTTCAGGAAGTCAGGAGTGGAAAACAGAACTACCCTATTACAGTGAGTGCTTTAATCATTAAAATAAAGAGGCAGGTGTTCTGTGATACAATTGACATCATTTTCATATGTGACACAGCATCAACAGAGAGGCAGAGAGAGAATTCCTTCCACCATCTCACAGAATAACTTATAGCCTGGGAGTTAAGGTGTTCTCTTGGGAGGTGGGTGAGGTAAATTTGAATCCCCTCAGGAGGAGGAAGGAATTTAACACAGATCTCTCACTTGCTGAATGGCTAGCTAAAAAAAAAGAAGAGACATCTGTTCATCCTTTCTGCTTTGTATGTGCCTCCCACAAAACATAGCATGTACACTTTTGCCATGCCTCTTCCCTCTTCTGCAGTGCCAATCTCACTTTTCTTCAACAGTGCTAATATCAATATATGTTTTAGCATCAATTAGTATGAGAAACTAGAAATATGCTTAATGTTTTTTCCCTATAGAAAAGTCAGTGGTTCAGAGAGGATTGTCTCTGCCACCCAAACACTATGCTTAGGGGCAGAAGTGGCCAAAACTGGTGTAAGATAAACCTGGTTAAACGTAGTGTAACAGGGGGCCTACTGGGGCAAATCTCCATGTGACCCACGCACCTGTTCTTGGGCAAACGCCTGCCTTCTCACCCACCATGCCTTTGTCTTAATTGATTAATTAATAGATATAATTAGGCAGGAGGTGCTCATTTTCTGCCCCGCTGCTAGGGACTGCTGTCTGCAGCTCCATTCCTCCCCTACACCGCAGCCCAACCCTCGCAGATGACATCATGATGTTCTCCTACATGCCAGTCCCCCATGATGGGGCCCAGAATCCTGCTGTAGGACCCCCAACTGAGTTCCTCCCTTCAGGCAGACTCTGCCACCATCATACCGGGCCACATATCACCCTGCCATCAGTTCCTCTTTGGGTGTGTGGTCCCCTCACTGGAACCTTCTGCTCACACTAGCCCCGGCCCACCTCCAGGCCGTCAGGACCCCAGGCCCCTGGCTTTTGGGCATCCCTCTCGGTGGGCCTTTTTGCCCTTCTGACCCTCCTGTTCCTGCCCCCACCTGGGCCAGTGGGGGAAGCTTTGGCAGGCCTTGATGTATGACCCATACGCTTATCCCAGAGTCCCCCTCTCTGGGTCCTCTGTGGGGAGCTGGGGTCATCTCACACCACAACTGTTGCCTCAGTGTCTCACCACAGGGGACTCTCCCTCCCTCCCTGGGCAGCAGGTTGTGGTGCTACTACTGGTGTTATATTCAACCCAAACTCTGCCTCTCCACATTGGAGGATTTACTTTCTCTCTCTTTCTCTGGCTGAGCCCCCGTTCCATTCACAGGGCTACACATGGTGCCCCCCTCACACCGGGGGCTCCACACTGCTCATAACACCCCCTTTACTCGGGCTTTTAGGGCTTTCCTCCACAGGTGGGCTCAGGAGGCCATAGCCGTGCCTGGCCCCAACTCTCCCCTTCAGGGTCTCAAACCCCCACAGGGCTCAGGCGGCCTCAGCCACACCTGGCCTCCACCTCTCCTTCTCAGGGCTTGCACCCCCACAACTACCTCCAGTGTACACAACCCACCCAAAAGTGAGGGCTAGGGCTTAAGGTGTCTCAACCCACATTTCACCACGGTGATCACTGGCCTGGTATTTCCTGGGGGCTCCCGCCAGGCCACCCACTCCTGTCAGGGTGTAGTTTCCAGTTGTACCCAGGACCAGGAGCCTCCTACCATCCTCTACAGCTCCCCCTGTACCTCTAGATGGAACTGAGCAGCCCTTTGGCCAGGCAGTGTTGTTGCCTGACCTCCAGCAGCCAAACTGCCTTGTTTATATAGGCCACCCTGAGCCTAAAATTACTGCCCTCATTAGGCACCTGGAGGCTGCCAGCTCCAGGGCCTTAAAGTGGCAGGCACACATAGTGCCCTGCCACATGCAGACTTCCCTGGTTTATGCAACTTCTGTCCCAGACCCCTTCCTGAAGTAAGTTAAACCAGAGTACTCCAGCACCCCAGCATGCTCTCTGGGCTGGGCTGTGCTCTCTGCTGCAGCAGAGTAGGGCTGGACCTTCCCCTCTGCTCCCTAGCCAGATCAGGGACAGGCAGGGGTGGAGAAGATTTATCCCTCCTGTTAGCTAAACGGCCAAAAAGAACTAAATTATTTTAGTCTCATTCCAGCAAAATAAACGCACTAATTTCATTTAAATAAAATTTCACTTCTTTTATTCCACCTGCTGTCTCTGGGTAGAAATAAGTATCTATGTAACAGTGAGCAGAACTGTAGCTAATATTTGTGTGACCTTCAATATTATGGTAATTTATTTAAATGTTCTTTGTTAATTAAGATGATTCCACATAAAAGGCAACTAAATTACTTTTACCAATTAACTATATCATAGAAATTATTGAAATGATCAATTATCATAATCAACAAGGATTACGGAAATAACAAAATAACAAATGACTCTAAAATGCCAACTAGCCTGTTTTTTAGGCATGTTTTTGATTTCTCATTGAGTGAAATCCTATTACCTAACCAACTGATTTATGTGCTCTGTAGCTGTTACATAAAAAAGAAAAATCAAATGTGAGTAATAACAAAAAAACGCTTATTCTAAAATTCTACTTACTCTACCAAGTATAAAGTAATATGAGTATTTGTTTCAGATATAGGCACAAATCTATCTGAACAGTCTTGGAAGAAGTATTTTAAGACCTTTTTAGGTGGTTCATTATTAGGTGTAATGAGGTTGTAAGAATGTCAACAGCAGACGAGATCTGATTAAAAAATACAATTCCCTAAGTCAACTTATTAAAATGTTCCCAACTGCTTCAAAAAAACAGAAACAACACCCCTCTCCACCCTCCCCAATACAACTGAAGGTAAGATGAATGAGATTTGAAGCTTGAAAATGACTATGAGTAGTGTTCAGAATTGGTTGGTAAGGCTCAAATCCATCTCCTTTGTGTAAGGCAAGAAACTGGCCAGTATTCTCAGCTGGGAATTTTCTTGCCTGCAGAACAGAGTTTCTTATTAAAGGAAGAGAAACAGAGTACCCACTTCAGGATGGCCAATAGCTTGGCATTCAGCCAAGCAATGGGAATCTCATTGTTCTTATTCTGTTTTGTGTGAGAATGGATTTAAACTTTGACCCTTGATAACCTGAACTGGAGTGTTCCTATAACTTGGTTAGAAAATGAATCTTTCTTTTTGGAGTTGTTCTGATTTGTAGAAATCATTATTCTGTGGGACAGACTGACTTACAGTCCATTGCTTACACAATGCACTTGGAATATGGGAAATCCAGATTTAACTTTCTGCTTCAATAAATGTTTAATCATTTAGACAAAATGTACAGGAAGGAGTGAGAGAGTTCCACCCAACATAGGTTGGTGGTTAGTGTACCGACCTGGGATATGGGGGTATATCTCAAGACCCTGAATCTTGATTATTCACATTCTAGTTGAGTGCCACTGTGCTATTTCCTTTTCTAAGAAGAAGAAAGGGTCTATCTCAATTTTCTTGAAAACTTCAAAGCATTTTCTGTTCTTCCTAATATGGAATGGAATTTTAAAAAATCTTGAAAAGTTTTTAAGGGCTCCTGTCCATTTCTATCTGGGCCTTCTGCAAGGTTTGGTGTGTACAGAATACTACCCTTTTCACATGAAGAGAAAGTACAGTAAAGTCTCCCTGTGCCTACTATTGCAGTTTTGGGACCTTTGCTATATTCTCTGTTCTGAACCACTATATGAAGTTTATAGTCTACACTGTAGGCAGAGCCTTCTACCTCCCAGCTTATCCCAAAATTATTGACCTCATTATAATGAAATAGAATTGGCAAATTTAACATATAGCAGAACATTTTCCTTCAGCAAGGATGAACTGCTGTGTTTTATCTTTATTTTACAGTTTTATATTGTCACCTGAACGGTAGGACCTGAACACTTTTCACATGAAATTGATAGCAGTAGCAAAATCCCTAGTAAGTGAACTTCAGGGCTTCAAGTCTTTGTGTGTCTGCCTGGTACTTTGGTTCAGTGAAGGTAAATCTCCATGGACAGTGAATTTACATAGGCTGTTGCGTGCATTTCTCAGGTGTACATGGTATGATGCATTTAAAGTAGAAATATATTAAATGTCATCATCTCTCCCTACGTATCTTTTAAAAATAAATTTGTTTTTCCTTTTCCATAAGCTATAATTTTAGGATGTAAACTGCAAATGAAAGCAAGACAGCGAACAAGCAATCTTGACTTTATTTGTAAGGTGGAAGCTATAAACTTTCCTGATTAAATTTGTATGTTTATAATAAGTAGGCATTTTATTAAAACAAACAAACCAAAAACCTCCCTAATGAATAATGAAAATATTTATCAAGTTGTGATACTTGAGGGCATGAATCCTTTAATTTTATTTTTCCATAGATGGGATCAGAGGAAAAGATATAGGATCTTAAGTTTGCTGAGTTATGAGACAAATGGGCAAAAGACCCTGGGGGTCGACTCACAACCTAATGGGTATAATTATAGTTAGAGTCCTAATCATTGTCATTTGGATCTGAATGTTATTCTCTCCATAAAAAGTCTACAGTGCTAAGAACTGGGACCTGGACAGAGAATCTATCATTTAGGGGATTATCTCTAATTCAGAACTTGGCAAACCCATTTGACGAATAAGTTTGGCCAGAAAGGGGAAGTAAAAAGGTAGCTTTAAAGTATATTCCAAATCAGATCTGTTCAATGGCTTTAAATAACATTTGTGGCTCCCTCATTCTTGGATTGTTCATCCCAGAATTAACAGTCTGATTCTCAAAATTAGATACAGCAGCCTGAGATTTGCTTTACAACCAGCAGTCTATGGCCCCCAAGAGGAGGAATAAACGTGACAAAGGATTCCTTGCATGTGCCCTCTTTACTATGGCTATGCCCTACATGGGACAAGGGGCAGGGAACTGTAAATTCTGTTTTGGCAGCCCACTGTTACCAGACAATGACTGTTCAGAGAAGCTTCTCCACTTGCTAGTTAATCTGGTTTCAAAGGTGATTTGCATCAATAGATTGGCACATAACAGCTTAAAAAACCAGAAAGTCTGGCCCCAGGCCTCTTTAACCTTCAGTCTGATGAAAAATAAATGTCATGACTGAGTCAGAAAGATTACAAAAGCAGCAGTTGGATGAAGGGAGACAAAAAAAAAAGCAAGCAAGGGGAATAAAATATATTTATTTGTGTTTTATACTTTGGCTCTAACAGACCACGTTCCTCAGAGTGTGCCTTGAGGAAAATAGCTCAAGTGTGATGTGTACTGCAGAACTCTCAGCAGTGGTCACACACAGCTGTGAAGCAAAAACTCCAGAAATCACTGTACCAAAAGGGTAATAACAACATTATAAATTAAGAGAGAAGTAGTTAACTTTGTTAGTCTGAAGTCAGGCAGAAGAGAGGGCTGGGTGTCACCCTGGGGACTCATTGGAAATCCTTCACTGTCAAGAATGATTGTCTTCCATGATTACCTGAGCTAGGGGTCTGAAGATGGCTGACAAGGCCGATCCAGGATCGACAGGCTCTGCTGACACTTGAGCATGGGTTTCCGTATGGGGTGGGTGGCTCTGGAGTCTTAATTCAGTCTGCAGTACACTGTTTCTATCACTCCCACGTGACCATCTCCCGTTGTCATTATGAGGTTTCAAAGTACTAAGATTCCTGCAGCAGATTTTTCCTCCATTTGGGGTGGTCCTGGGTACTAGTCTCCCATGAAACTATTATGTCAGTGAGATATTGAATCTACCTTCACCTTGTCTTTGCAATATCTGTTCTTCATATTGGGTTCCCTCTTTGAACCTCTGCAATTTCTTGTCCAAGATCTTTTCTAGGGTTTTGTTGGTGATTCAGTATCTTTTGCTTGGAGTTGGTATCATTCTGCCAAGCACAAAAGGCCTTACACTTGTGCTGATCAACTCTTGGATCTCCAAGTCATTGTCATCAAACTGATTTTGGTGTTTCTTGGTAGCAAATCCAAGTGTCTCTTCACAGGCATTGATAACAATGGAGTTGAAGACACCCCAAGCACTCTGACATTCTCCCATGAGTGTTGATTGCAATTTACCAGTTTATGATTGAGGCACTGGTGGAAGAGGTCGCTCTTGATTGGGTCCTTGAGTCTTTTGATATGGATTTTTTGTTGGCATTGCTTCTGTTGCATGCATCATTTGGCAGCCAGTTTGAGTGACATAACCAAGTGGATAAGTCAATGATCAATCCAACAATCGGCTAGCTCATTTAGACAGGCATAAGCTTTTGCAGGTGACAACCTACTTTGTCAGATTCTATGAATGGCATTGCAGAGAGCAGGGGTACTAAATAGAACAGAAAAAAGTATTTAAATATGAAAGATTGTAATTTAAATACACTTGACCAAACAATGAAGATAACAGCTATGATTCATTCACCTGCTCCTCTACCAAAGTCATATATACTATGACCTGCTTTCAGTACCCATTTGAGTCTACATTGGATGCGCAGGACAATCCCTACATGAGATAATGAAAGGACACAGATTTGACATCATTTCAAGAAAAACACAAAAGCCTGTGGCAGAACACTTTAACCTCCCTGGACATTCTATTACTGGCCTTAGTATAGCTTTTCTTAAACAACAAAACTCCAGAAAAAATCTTAGACAAGAAATTGGAAAAAAAAAAGAAAAGAAAAAGAAATCACCCACAGACTTAATTGTGTTAAGAATAGTCTCAAAAATGTTTCTGGATTCTCTGCATTTTGATCCCATTATATAGACTAGCTTTTATAACCACTATATCTCTCAAAAGGTTAACTGCTTTATTTATTCCTTTTGATATCTTAAGCTCACCTTTGCAGATCTCCTTTCTTCTCCCCCTTTCCCTATTCTATTTCATTATTATTTTCCTTTCTATTTCATACTGTTGCCTCTGAAACTCCATTCATAGAATCTAATGAAGTTGGCTGTGGTCTATGAATGCTTATGCCTTTCTGAATTAGTTAGCTTGGAAGAGACCTCCCTACCATGCCTTCTGCCTGCATTATAACTTAAGTATTTAAATGAAAACAAGTTTTTAAGGTTCTGCTTTTCTCTTCTGATTTGTTTCATGTTTCTTGGTTTCATCCATAAATTGCAGTACTAAAATATTACTAAAAATTGAATAATAGTCTCTTGAAATCTAGTCCTGCAAAGTACTGAGTGGTGAAGTTCTCCCCTGATGGAGCAGAACAAGAATAAGCTTCTTGGTCTCTTGACCTCAACAGTTATGTAAAATTTAAATGTAAACATCTAAGTATATGTATACATCCCCTTTCTTCACCTGTGGAAATTGAATTATTTTATTCTAAATAAAAAATGCAGCATTCAGGCTAAGAACAGACATTACACATGAATCAGTTTAGGTGATCAGAAGCTGGTCACTGAACATCTGTTCTGTTAAACCTGTAACAGAACAGATGTTCAGTGCACATGAACCAGTTTGAAAATGGCTGAAACCAGTTTGAATCTAAACCTGGTTGAATGAAGTATCAGGCTTAACTGATTTGGGTCAAACTGGCTTATGTAATGTCTGCACCAGACCCCTTCCTGTTTTAACTTTAAACCAGAGTCCCCCAGCATCCCAGTTGCTTTACAGTCCTGGGCAGGGCTCTCTGCTCCAGAGCAGAACTGGCTCTGCCCCTCTGCCTGGCTTTCCCCTGCCCCCCACTCCATACTCAAGCAGGGATTCCCTCCCTTCTCCCACATCGCAGACAGTAGAAAACAGGTGGGATGCTAGCTAATGCTGAGAGGTGTCTGTGTAAACAGACAGGACAATGTTCCCTTAGGGCTTTTTGGAGCTAATCAACAGATCAGCTGGTAATGTCCCTCCATTCCTTCCTTGGAAAAGGTTAAGAGCTTGAACTCATGAGAGAAGTTTTTGTTTCCTTGATGGGCTGCTAAATGTTGTATTACTCCCTGTGTAACTCCCTGCAGTGTAACAAAATGCTGTGTAACTCCCTGCTGGCTCCCTTGCTGGTCAGGAGCAGTGTGGAGGGGGGGAACCTCTCCCTAATCAGAGTGTCCTGCCAGAGTCTGGATGCCCTCCCGCCCCCCCAACTCAGCACTGTCAAAGGGAATGGAAGGTTGCTTTAGCACCCCGTGGCTTCTAGCCTGAGCCACTGCAGGCATATGCCTGCATTTCTTCACTCCAGAGGTAATGTCTTTATGGTTAAAAACTGGTTCAGCCTAGCCAGGTTAGACTAATCTGCAAAGATTGAATCAATTCAGGCTCAGGCTTTTTGAATGTCTGTCCCTATCCATAAAGAATTGAAAGAAACAAAACTTTTAAAATATGCTATGAGATTGCTATTACAGATTAACTTCCATGCTTTTATTATGTGTTTCACAATACTTGTTCTGTTCCTTAAATCCCATGTCCTGCAGTCCCCCAGTTTCTGAGGATGTCTCTCTCTTTTACATAAGTGCCTGCTCTTCATAGTTGTGAAAAGAAGCTTGAAATCATGATGAGACAGCTCCCTAAAGGCTCAAAAGAAAGAAGGTGACATCTTTCTTTGTTAAAAAATAATGATATATATTTTTGAGTTTCCTGACTGGGGGTTGGGGAATGGGCTGATTGATGATTTTTAAATATTTGTGGTTGGTCTTATTGCTACAATACTGAGATTCTGCTCTTTATCTGCGCTATTTTGCAAGTCTTCTCCTCTATAGATTCTCTATATTAAACATAATCCTTTTTCTTCTTTTTTATTCATTTCTATTCATTCATACTACATTTGCATCACTTATTTAATAAAACATAATGGGCATGACAAAGAATATAAATCTGTCTACTATATAAATGACACCCAATAGTTAGTCATTTGAAAAAGATAGTATGGTTAAGCTTAATACATACACACAAAACCTTTTCTAGAGGAAGGAACAATATTCTAGTTCCAAGATTCCAAAATGGCTCTATGTACATAGCTACCTCACATAGGCTTTATGCACGTTTAAATCTTACCCTTACTTCTGATTACCCAAGGACTGACACTAATGTCGCTGTTATTTCACCTGGGTTGAAAATTTGTGGAATTACTGTAGCTTCTAGATAGTGTCTGAAACCATATTGATATGTCTCTCTCAGAGCTAGAGCTTTCACCATTGCTTGCTGTTTTAACTGCAGAATTGCAAAGCAGACTGAACAGTTTCTGCTATGTCTAGATGGAGAAAGTTAATTCATCAGATTTTTGCTATGGTGACCCGCAGCAGGTGCATAGGGAACACTGGAGGGTTGCCATCAGAGTAGAGCTGATGTATTTATCAGTTTAACCATCATCTTCACCTCAGTGCCCCAATTATACATCTTTTTATTTAAGGGACTGGGAAACATTAATTTTCCTTTCTAGTGCCTGACCTCTCAATCTTGCATTCAGTATCCAACACTTATTTGGAGGAGTCAAAGTTTGGACTGTCACCAGGACTGCTGCTGCTATCATGCATAACACATGCTGCTAATTTTTTAGCTCTTGTTATCTCTAAAAAAGCTCCACTTGTTCCTTAATTGTTTGTTCAATGCAGGAGGGGGAAAGGACAAGCTGCCCTTGGTGCTACACAAAAATATTTCTTGCTTCCTTGCTGGTTTCTTCAGATCGGCAAGCCTTGGACACTACAATGATATGTGTTAGGGGGTCCATAATGTCAAACCAAGAACTCCCCAACAAAGAACCTAAGCTTTCCATGGCTTGACTGTCTTGCAAATACCAGGAATACCTTTGGAAACCAATACTGTAGGGTAGCCAGTCACGGTTTTATAAGTCCATTTATCAGCCATTGAGTGTAAAATAATCTTTTACTGAAGAAGGAAAGAACAATGCTCACTTAGTGGAGTTTTATCACTGTTTTTCTGTCAGGTTTTGCACACTAACAAGGCATATATTGTTAGGCTAGTGCTGTCTGAGCTTGTGGAGGCTTATGCATGATAAACCTCTGACTCTAATAAGATTTATTTACTTGCAGGATATATTATCCATTCCCACTCTTTAACTTGCTTTTGCCACTTCTTCTGGTGCCGCCTGTACCATCCTCAAGATAATGACAGATTCTGATTCTCTGTAGTGGCTAGGTTCTGTATGAACAAAAGTGTCTCTATTTTTTTGAAGGTCTAATCCAAAACAATGGATTCAAATACCTGAAATCAATGCAAAGATACTCACTAACTTCAGTGCACTTTTGATTAAATTAGTCTTGTGCCAATCTTTTCCTCTCCAGCTTATTTATTTCTCAGTTAATCTTTGGAAGGTGGGGGGAGGAAGCGGGAAGAAAAAACATAACTCACATTTTCTCTTTTCCACTCTTCTATTATTTTGAAAAGCATGAATGTCACTTAAATTGGTACTGGTACTCTGAAATTCCTTACTACATTCAGCAGTTTGAGTGGAATATAAGCCCAGAAGAGCCAAGAGAACTGTCATTATATCTTGCTGTCTTTGTTATGGTATAGATTTCATGCTCTGTTTCCCCCCAATGTCTTATTCTCTCAGGCATTCTGGACCTAATTCTGAGTTCACTTTCACAGATGTTAGTCAGGAATAATTTCACTAAGGTCATAGGAGGAGTAGCAGAAGTTTAAATCCAATTTGAGTAAAAGCAGAATCTTGCTCTTTGCTTTAGTCACAGATTTAGCTTCTGGTTTGTCTTAATCTGTTCTCTTTACTGGCACTTTTCCTACCCATGACATTTCAAACATATAATGCAGTGATTTATCTATCATGATTGTAATTGTTCCAAAGTTATTAAGAATATAAAGGAATTTTAAGCACCTGCAGCAGTAACAGACATAATGATAAGAGACCTTTTGCCTTTGTTAGCATGCAGTCATTTAGGGGAGAGAAAAGAAAGAAAAAGGGTCAAGCCAGTCTAGGTAAAAAGGGATTCCTGATATCAATGAAACATATAAAACCATTTTCCGAGTATGAGACAAAGTTACTCTTTACATTTAATTTTAGACTTCTCTCTTAGAGTCTGATTCCATTTCTATTAAGATTTTCCAGAGACTTAATGGAAGTTGGATTGACCCTTACTCCAATACCAGGAAGCTTTTATTGACTACGTCATTGAGAATCATTTCAAACATTTTTTCATTGTGACTTAATTCTCTCTTTTGAAATCCCTATTAAGATATCTGCTAGTTTTTGTACTGATAAAAGTGTTCTTAAAAGTAAGAGACTGTACTTTACTGTCTCTAGAGCAGGTTTTCAAGAAATACTAGCACCAAGGGATTACTAATAATATATGACATCTGGGTGCAAAATTTATGCACCATTTTAAGTTCATAAAACATGTATAATTGTACCTATAAACCTGATGTCTATTCAGTTAGCTGAGACCCGTCCAGCTGAGTCAAATTGGAGTCCATGTTGTCTAGCACTTAAGAATGGCATCTGAGCTATGAAACGTGTACTGTATTGGTCAATTTTAAAGATTATACATCTGTATGAATTCCTTTTGAATGTTTTGCATTTTCAGGATCTTTAGCAATTTCCTAGATCCTTTCAGTATCAAATAATAACATATCCTTCTGGGGCTTTCTCCATGGTCCCAAATGTTACACCTTAATTAATTTTTACTTCCTTGTTAGAAATGGAGTATTGTTAGAAATGCACAGTTTGCATCTCACACCTGATAAGAAAAAAACACTGCCAGGGGCTTTTTTTCTTGGCCAGCCTTGCCACAGTTCTTCTTATACTAAATCACAGACTCTCCCCCAGCCTTCCCCTAGCCTTTCTCATGCAGATTACAGAAGCTGGAATTCAACTGACTGTGTCC
>NW_017728947.1:65852184-65856268 GCF_001723895.1 Crocodylus porosus | reverse complement strand
GTGGTGGGTTTGGAGTAATCTGAGTTTTTGACTCTGCTCTGACCCTATTTGCAAATACACCTTTTGTGCTGCTAAATGAGTGTGTGTCTATGATTTTGGTGGCCTCCAAGAAACGGACCGCAATCTTTTGCAACATCCTTATCAGCAGAATTGAGTTTAGCTATGTTATCATTATGCCCAATTGATGCCCTTCAGATACCTTAGTAAAATATTCATAGAATTTTCTTTCTTGAGTCCACACATAGATGCATGACAGACAACTGCCTCAGATTATTAAACTGAATCCTGAAAGAAGCAATACAATATACATGATCTTATTCCAAATGACTACTGAAAAGTGCGCTAACAGTTTTGGAAGCAAGAACCAGCACCCAAGACACATCCTCTCAGCTGAATACCTCCCCACTCCTTTTTTTTTTTCCTTGTTTCTGGACCACTTACACACTTTGTTAGGCAGTCATTCTTCATTACAAACCAGAAAATAACTTGGTGGCATGAGCAAGAACCCACCTTCTGATGCAATGGTTCTCCTTCATTGGGTCCAGAGGCCTATTCCCTTTTGTTTACTCTCTATCTGTCCTCAGGATTCTAGGTAGTTTTTTTTCTAATCAGTGTCATAATTGGGTCCTATAAATATTTTATTTTGAAGGATCAACCAGAAGTTATTGCTACCTTTTAAATGTCCTCCACTACAAATCATATTTCTTCATGTTACAAATCAGATCATTTGGATTGTTTTCCCCCACATAGCTAGACATTTTTGAAGTGTGTTGTTTGGAAAAGAAAGTGAAGCTTAAATTTCTGAGATATTGTGATTCCAGTTTAAGTGCAATTTTAGTACTTTTTGAATCTGGTTTTGAGGTCTTCTGATCATAGTAAGTATAGTAAACCTGCCTAAAGGATAGTGAAAAATCCAATATTTAATTTGCAGTTCCGAACCATATCATGAACTATATAACTGTACAACAAACACTCTACACATACATGTATAAGATTATTTTATTTTACATTTTCACTACTCCCTTCAACATTCATGATTGTAGTAGATAGGCTACTAGATAAGAGATAGTAGAATATGGCACAGTATATATTGCTTATATAAAGCAATTTTATGCCATGTTTATATGAATCCAAGGTGCCTTTCAATTTAAGATGATCCCCCAAAAGATGATTATAATTATTATCCTCCAACTTGTTATAATTTTTCATATCTACAATCTAATTATTGGAAGATCATCTTAAATTCATTCCCCAATAGCACTAAGGCAGTGAAAGTAATGGCTGGGGAGCAAGTGGTAGGGAAAGCAGAGGCTAGGGATAGGTGAATTACCCTACCATTTGCTTGGGATAGGTGATGGGGGAGGCAAGGGGCTATCCTCCCTTTTGCCTCCCATCACTTTCCCCCACTCCTTCCTGCCACTTGCCCCTTTCTAGTGCTTACAACCTGCCTTCATTGTCTGTCCCCCACCACTTGCCCACAGATGCCTGTCCCCCTGCCATTTGGCTCTCCAGTGCCTGCCACTACTAGGGGAGCAAGTAGTGCAAGGGAGAGTGCACCACAGTGGCAGGGGAGTTGTTGTTCAGGATGCCCCTTCCCCCACATTCCCCGTCTGCCACCTCTCCCCTACGCTGCCTTTGAAGTAGCCCAGGCCCAGAGCAGTTGGTGGCTTTGGATCCAGCTCCAGTTAAAGCCACACCTACCGCTTGCCACAGGTTGGTGTTCAAATCTAAGGTGAATTTTTTTTCCCATGTTGTATGGAGGGAAAAACCTTGCCTTGGATTCAAGTAAGTATGGTAAATACAGTATATAATTTACATGTGATTTTTCGATGTTATTTCATCGTCATTAAAAGAACATAGGTCCATATAATTAAAAAAACCTATTTTCCTTCATTTCTTATTTTATTTGGTATAGAAATACAATAGAAGTTCTAATTAAATAATTTTGAATTCCTTTTATTACCGCAAACAGTTTAAGGAACCATGGGTATAATTCTCTAAGAATCTTCCTACAGAACCAGCTCTTTGCTTGTATCAATTACATTATTGGCTTTTATGGAACTTTTTAAGGGAATAAAGTTGCTCATATGCTAAAACATTTGTGTGGATGGGCTCTCTATAAAAACTATAATAGCCCATCATATTGTGCAGTCTTGAATAAACAGAAGGTACTGAGATTAATTAATAATACTTTCTATGAAAAGGTGTCTTCTAAGCTTACATTTTGGGTGAGTAATTGCATGATTTTTTATGGACAATAGAAAGGTTTCTCATCATGCTGTCATACTGTTTCATTTTAGTGTTGACTAGCAACCATGGAGATTTGATGGATTAACCTGCCATTAACAAAACAGTAGAAGTAAATGGTTTGTTTGTTTGTTGTTTATTTCTAAAGAACTGTTTATTTATCCCTTGCTTATGAATAAAGATTTAAAATAATCATGAACAAACATTATTTACCTTCAAGGCACGCAGGATGATAATGAATATAGAGAGAATGTTAGAGAAATGGTATGTTGCTTAATAATAGCTTTTATAGGGATGGGCAGATGTGATGGACAGATGGGTGGACTAACAGAACTAAGTGCATTATTAGCTGCTCGGACATTTGTTGAACGTCAGCCAGAACTACTGAAACATGGCAATCGAACATTGTTATACATATCCCACAGGGAGAAAACCACCAGTACATGAGTAGTAAAAATGTGTGGTATTTCTTTTAAGATCCAGATACAGAAAAAGTAATCACATAAACTCATATAAGCCAAAGCAGTATTGTGAAAACACCTTAATATTCTGATAGCTGCTAAGTATATAGATAGGTAAAAATCATCAGTAGACTATCTCCTTAGTTAAGATGATTGATTTTTTTTTAACATTTGCATTGTGTTATCATCATCCCCCCCACTGAAGGCAAGTAGGACTTCAAATTTTTATTGTGACTTTCAGTTGAGGGTCTCAAATCAGTTTATAAACATTTTAATTAAACCTCACCACTGCTCCAAAGAGGTATCTAATTTACACTTTGTTGAAATACAGCCACCTATGAGGAGGAACGCAGCAACAGCCTAACAGTATACTCTTTAGCACTACAAATTGTTAAATGCTGAAGCAGCCTCTAGTAACTCTTTTGTTTGTTCTATGGTATTTTGTGATCACAGCTGGTGAATGAATTGAATCAAAAACTACACTTGCTGAGGAGAAAAGGAAAATATCATTCAGTACAGAAATTATGAGTAAACGATTTTAATACTTAGAAACAGCATCTGGTAATAAGCAAAACCTAATTGTAAATGGACCTTAGGACCTCAGAAGGAGGTCATATTGTGAACCACAGCATAATAGTGAATAACACTTGAAAACACCAATCTGCCTTCTAACATGACAAGAATGATTTGCAGTTAATAACGGGGGGGGGGGGGGGGGGCGAGAAGGCAGAGAGGCCAGTCTTTTGAGTTACCCTTGGCTTCACCTAGGACAGAATAAAAAATCACTTCAGTTGCTGTGAGCTACTTACTTTCTTCCTGGTCATTATTGCTTAGTTATATCTTAGTGATAAAATCTGTCATTACTGACTTTATTGACATTAAAGTTGATTTATTTGCATGCCTGGTGAATAAGAACTGCATTATGCAGGCATTCACATTGCTTGAGTACTTTAGATAGCAAGTGCATCACTGACTTAATTGTCTTTTGCTGGTTCACTTGCTCTCTAATCTCAGTTAGAAAATAATATTGGACCAAAATCATCCCTGGCATAACTCGGTTGCTTCAATGGTATTACACTAAGAATGAAGTTGGTCCATCCTTCCTAAGCAGAACTGCATGATAATAGAGAAATATAGTTTCATTGTTAGTAGGGTTGGAAGGGACCTGAGCAGATCATCAAGTGCGACCCCCTGTCATGGCAAGAAAGAGTACTGGGGTCAAATGACCCCAGCAAGGTGTTTGTCTAGTCTTGTCTTAAAGACCTCCAGGGTAGGAGCCAGCACAACTTCACTTGGAAGTTGGTTCCAGATTCTAGCTGCCCTGACAGTGAAGTAGCGTCTCCTGATGTCTAATCTGAATTTACCTTCTGCCAGCT
>NW_017728947.1:65842587-65851814 GCF_001723895.1 Crocodylus porosus | reverse complement strand
CCTTCCTTTTAACGTGCCCACGTCCCCCCAATCTTAGTGTCATCAGCAAATTTGAACAGGGTGCTTTTTACCCTCTCGTCCAAGTCACTGATCAAGATGTTGAACAGTGCGGGCCTGAGGACTGAGCCCTGGGGGACCCCACTGTTCACATCCCTCCAGGTCAAAAATGACTCATCATCCACCACTCTCTGGGTGCGGCCCTCCAGCCAGTTGGCCACCCGATTGACTGTGTAGGTGTCAACGCCACAGTCCTCCAGTTTCTTAATGAGAACAGGATGGGAGACTGTGTCGAAGGTCTTCCGAAAGTCCAGGAAGACTATGTCCACTGCCACCCCTGCATCTAAGGATTTGGTGACCCAGTTGTAGAAGGCCACCAGGTTGGTCTGGCAGGACCTGCCTCTAATGAACCCGTGTTGGTTGCCCCTAAGCATAATCTCCCCTGCTGGCCCGTTGTGGACACGTGCCAGATTCATTCTCTCTAAAAGCTTACCGAGGATCGAGGTAAGACTACCTGCCCTATAGTTTCCCGGGTCCTCCTTCCACCCCTTTTTGAAGATGGGAACCACATTGGCCCTCTTCTAGTCCTCTGGCGCCACACCAGAGCACCACAAGTGCTTGTAAAGCCATGCCTGGGGTCCCACAATGAGCTCAGCTAATTCCCTTGGCACTCTGGGGTGAAGATCATCCAGACCAGCTGTCCAGGCCAGCTGATTTAAATACATCCAGTCCCTCCAGAAGTTCCCTGACTAGATCCTCCCTGACCATTGGCCTAGGTGTGCCTCCCCTGGGGCCTGAGGAGGACCTGGTGAAGGGGTGTGATCTGATCCCTGCTCAGGAAAATGGGGGCAAAGAAGTTGTGAAATAGGTTAGCTTTGTTGTCTGGTATGATGACCAAATTTCCTAGCGTGTCTATACGGTAAAGTGTTTGTTTATTTTTTTCTTCTATTTTAGTTGTCTAAGTCAGTTCCCAACAAGGCGTATTTAAAAGACTTAATTATGTGCTCATTTTGTGAAAAACCCATCCATGGGGGACTCCCAGAGCTTGAGTTTCACTCTGCTCATGTCTAAGATGCAGACCAAGGTTGCCTTTATTCATAAGCCTTAGCTCCACTGCCCTCATACTGGACCTCACAACTGTAGCAAAGGAATCTTTGCCAGCTCCAGGTGCCCTCCCCTTGGGTTGTGTAAGAAATTTTAGTTTCCTCTTTCCAAATAAAAGGCTGGATTATTAGTCTCCTAAAAATCACTCTTTTCACAAGCAATCAGTAAGAAGACAAACCACCAACAGGATATATTACACAGAAGAAAATAATCACAGAAGTAAAACTGACCATAATTTTGAAGACAAAACTAAAAAGTTTCATACCCTCTCATCTAGACACCCCCAACCCTCCTGAGATTCCTTTTAGTATCTCTAGAATTCAGCCTTCCTGCTGATCCTACCAGCCCTGCCTGGGTGCCATTGAACCAACGAAGCTTGGGAATCCAAAGATCATGATTCTATTCTGGCTAGACAGTAAGGCTAGGTATAGACATTAAAAAAGCTGGAGGCAGATTTGAACTAACTGATGTGGGCTTCTCCAAGTGGACTAGAGCAAACAGAAGCCAAGTTTGCCCACAAGTTTGGGTTGGAGTGGGGGCACACAGGCTGCCTGCGCTGGCTAAGGCCAGCAGGCTGGGGGTGCTTCTGCATGCCACCCACCAGGCTGCTAGAGAATGCCAAGCTCAGCTAGCAAGTGGGCACCCCTCATTGCCCAGTGCAGTCCTTCATCCCATCCCTGCCTCCTGCCAGTGGCCACTGTCAGTCATGGAGGTCACTTTGAGGTAGGAGAAAGTGGAGTGAGTCCTTCCCAGCTGTGCTGGCTCAGGCTATGTCAGCTGTCAGAAGCAGCCAGAGTAGGGGGGGGCAAGAAATTGGAGACCCCCACTGCATGGACCTGGCCCCAGCCCCCTCCCCACAAACAGATGCCAGCATTCTCCCTTGCCTGGCTGTAGCTCTGTCTGTGTCCTTGCATCTGTGATTCTGTGTGACAGAGCAGGGAGGGGAGCACTCCCCCTCCTCTTGTTGCTCTATCATGCAGGGACACAGAAGCAAGGATACAGATGCCGGATGCCCTCCACCCCCCACCAGATGCTGCTAACATGTAACCAGAAGTAGGAGGTGGGGATGGGGACACAGCAGGCTGAGTTCCAGCACATGTTAGGTGAGAGGAGGGGGGCAGGTGGAAGTCCCCCCGTGAGTGCTGGCCAGGGAGTGGGAGCACCAGGAGAAGCACCACTGGTACTTCTGGGAGCACGACAGGCACTTCTGGGAGCACTGCTCATGCTTCCAGGTTTGCACGATCAGTGGCACAGGGACATATTGATCCAGGTCTATCTTAGACTAGGTTCCACCAGTTTTAAACCAGTCTATATGTGCTGAACTTCTGATCTGTTACAGGTTTAGACTGGTCACCAGAATCCTCTAGAAACCTCTCATCACCCTGAGGTACAGTTGCAACACATAGGGGGTGCATGGGGGTGCACGTGCACCCGCTGAGAACACTGGTGCACCCCCTGACAGGTCACACTCCCCGCTTAGGTGATGGGCAGGGGACGCAGGTGGGAGCATTGCTGCTCCCTGAGAACATTGGCCTGGGAGTGGGAGTGCCAGATGAAGCACTGTAGCCACTTCTGGGAGCACCGCAGCCACTTCCGGGAGCACTGTGGCTGCTTCCTGTTCAGCGAGATTGGACGTGGGGGGCCCCCCACCCAGTCAGCAAGATTGGCTGTGGGGGGAACCCTGCCTTCAGTCACTGACTGGTTGCTGGGGGGGCACATACATCCCCTGACTAAGGTGGCACCAGTTGCCCATGTACTGAGCTCTTAACCTGAGCATTGTTCATATTTTCTTATTTCACCTCTTTATTCCATTCACATAGAACAATTTTGGACAGAACAGAACCCAAAGAAAAATTCCTTTCACAGTTCAATGAAGTTTACTTCCCACTAACTTTTCTTGAAAAGCCATTGTTTGAACTATTTATTAGTGACCTTGAGTTGGACCTTTATTGTTAATGCACAAAACATTGCACATCAACAATTCAAATAACTAGAACCCCTAGAGTTACTGAAAAACAATTCAAACAACAAATGTAATGAATCATCTGAACCAGCAGTACCCATAAGGCCACAAGGCAAATATGCAAATACAGATGTAGGCTGAATCATTGCAGCTTTTTGAAATTTACTTGGAAGTTTGGATCAAAAAATATCTACCATATTTTGTTCACTACTGAAAAAGTTAACATTTTGCTTTGGATTAATATATGGACTTTGCTGAGTAGCTTTAGAGCAAAAGTTTAACATGAAAATTTATTTTAAAAGGAGCTACAGTGATTGTGCTTGTGGAGTTTCAATTTTTTAGCAGCTCAGAGGGAATCTGGCACTTTACAAAAACTGAGACTTAACCCCTAAGTATAAATATAAAATAAAAGTATTTTATCTCTGTACTGCAGGGACTGATCCTGACAAAACTCCCAAAGATGACTCCTTGCATAAAAAGAGCCTCTTACTGTTTAGTGGGCATAATAAGATGAAGCAGGCCAATCTGGTTAAAAAGTTCTCACTATTTTCCTGTGTGCTAATTTATGGACACATTTATTTAATTTTTTTTCCCTTCAGCATTATAAACTATTACTTTCACAGTAATTATTTTTATAAGACATTTTAATCTTATCACCTAACTGAATAAAACAGGTTCTATTATGGTATGAAGAGCAGATGCTTGGGTACTTAGTGTCTTTTTACTTCATGGTCAGGTATGTAGCCAATTTTGTGGTTATCTACATGGTAATTTGGGCACTTACACACCCAGAGGAAATAATTCCTGGATGCAAAGCCCTCTGAAGACAATTACAGTTGACTATGTAAATACACAGACTGAATATGTACAGCAAAAGCCATATCATACATGTACACACCTTGTGGATGTTCTGGTGTAGACATTCAGACTCTGACTACTGCACTCAGACACAGGCAGGGGAGGGGGGCACAGATAGCTCTTCCATTATTTCCTCCAATAGCCCAATTTCTTCCCCAGCCTAAGACATTCAACTAGAATGTCAAGCCCTTCTCCCCACAGACCAAGCTTTTCTGTTTTTGTCCCCACTAGCTGAGAGGCCAGGACACCCATTTGGCAAGGCAGAGGACCTGAGTTGTAGGCCCCAAACACAGAGGCTTGAATCTGGGTTTCTTAAACTTCCTAGCACAGTCCCCTAGCCACCACACTACAAGTCAGCCCTTATTCAGGCCATTCTCTGACATTCCCTTTGAAGCTGGGCCCTTGGTAGCCATGAGAGAGTGATATTTGGAGGCAGGAAGAAAGCAGCAAGCCAGAAGATATGTGACTCAGTAAAGTGGCTCTAGGTTCTAGCTGGGCCCTAGTTCCCAGGGACACAGAAGCCTTCCCCCAGCACTGTCCTTCACCCAATAGTATTCTATCACTATTTATATAATGGTATTATAAATATTCCTATTGTAATATCATTTTTCATCTTTATTTGTTTTTCTAAAACCCCTCTGTACATTAAAAAGATATCTTCATTGAGCTTTCTACAATGATGCCTATATTTTTCCCTCAGTAGCTGCAGTTAATTTATAGCCCACCTATGAGTATGTGTTAATAGAAATTGTTCCTCCAACTTGCATAACTTTGCTCTTGTCTATACTGACTTTCATTTGCTAATAATAAAATCCCACAGCATGGGTTTTCATCTTCTTCTGGAGTTCCTTACTGTTTTGTTTTTTTTTAATCTTGAGTTACACAAATAATTTTCTGTCAGTTGCAGATTTTGTCTTTTCTTCGTTCATCCTCTTTTTCCAGATGATTATTAATATGTCACAAATATATATGTCACATACAATGACTGTTAGGAAGAATTCTTAGGACATCTCACTATTAACCTCCCCCCATGTTGAAATTGAAGTTTATTTCTATTCTCTGTTTCTTATCTCTTAGCCTGGTTCTAATCCATGATGTAACTTTATCTCTCAACATTTGACTACAGAGTTTCTTAAATAGCCTCAAGTGAAGGAATGTATCAAAGGTCTTTTAAAAGCCCAAATAAATTGTTTACTGAATGGTATTTTTTCATACGTTCACTGTCCTACTATTTTTCAACTTCATGTAAAAAAAAAAAAATATATATATATATATATATATAATATATATATATACACACACACAAATTGGTATTTCTTGTGTGCACAGGGGATAAAAAGAGGGACTTTATTAATGCATTTTATACTTTTTGTCAGACTTATCTAGACCAGGAACTCCTGTTACTTTAAGAGGGAGACTGAAGTAGAAATGGCTCCAGGCAGCTGAGCAGGGGTTAACTGCAGGAGGGAAGGCAAAACAGGAATAATTGTAGCCTAGGTGTAGTAAGCTGTCTATTAAGATGTGGGAACACACCTAAAACTGGCCCCATGGAGGTGGAGGCACAAAGCCATTCTGGCCCAGCCTAATGGCATATAACCTCTGAATGCCCACACCTCCTACTGGGTTTCAGAGAGGCAGTTGTAGGCTTATAATAAATGTCCTTTGGAGGGGCCCCACAGGCTGGATAGAATGCCTTGGCAGTCTGGATCTGACCCATGGGCTGTATTTTGCACCTTTGCCATGGAGGCGATGCTGTGGCCACCACCGGCACACCTGTTCAGTTGAACGACTGTAGGAGAGTGTCTCCAGTGTCCTTTGCCAAGGTTTTTGGTGGCCAAGAAATGATGCTCAGAGACAGAGGTTGCAGTGTCTGATCCTGTATGACCTGGTCTCAGCATATGTGTTCTCAGTGCCAAAATGTTTTTACCAGTTAAAGTTATGCATACCTATACAGATGTGATCTGGCTCTTACCCAGACACTCATGCTAGTCTCCTGCCAAGGTGGTCCTTTGTAACTGAAGGTAGTGCCATTGATAACCATAGTTTGGCACAAATTGTTGGTCTGATTGTCTAAGTTGGTAGCAATGGCTCACTGCTGATAACACCTGAAACTGCAATTGAGCTTCATTGAAAGCCATTGCTGCTTGGTTATCAATTGGCCACCCCGCTACCCTTGAAAGAACTGTTTTTGGATGCTGGGCGTAGCTTTCAATGTGCTAATGGTACCTATTGTAAGGTGGGTGACAGGGACATGCGCTTCCTTCAAGACAGCCTATTCAGAAATTGGGAGGGGGCCCACCACCAAGATACCTCCTGAATGTCCCAAAAATTGGGTTGATGAGATCATGGCATGGTAAAAGTGGGGCACCCCCATATATGAGGTTGGGCTTTGAACCTCACTCTGCAATCTGTGAGATAGTCTTGCTACATGTCTTTCCTTCCCCCTTTACACCCCAACCTTCTGAAGTTTGCTGTTAAGGTTGATTGAAGCTGTGCTGCTTGTTTTGAGAAATAAAAGTTTTGGTTTATTCAAATGTGCCTGATCAGTGATTGCATTGGAACCTGGGGGAGGGTGAGAGTTTCCACAATAACAGTGGATGGGAGGGGGCAGGTGGTTGATTGAGGCATACATGGCTAAATTCCTTTTGGGGTGGGTGGGGGAGAGGAAAAGGACATCTGGCTGCTCTGGAGACTGGGGCCTCTGGCCATGTGGGTGGGTGGGGGTTCCAGCTTCTCCACGGGAGGCATCTAGGAGGGTGGGCAGATGGTCATTTGGGTGGCTTCCCACAGTTTATTTAAATATGAACTAATAGGAACATGGGAGGAGGGAACATGGGAGCAAGAGGGAACCATGGGAAGTCACCCACGGGTGTTCAACCCTATAGCCAGACTAACACAAAATCTGTCTAGCCAGCCTAGTCCCAAACTGAAGATTGCAGTGGAAAGGTGTCTGGTCAGCACCTCTGGTCAGCACCTCAAAAATTATGATGGTGAAGGCATTACATGGGAAAAGGGACAAAGGGGAAAACCCCCTTTGGACAAAGAAAACCTGGGATGGAACCTCTGCACCTTATGAGAGAGGCAAGGTTTTGTAAACTGTGTGTGGTCATGCATGTAAGCACCACTAGGCATCCTAATCCCAAATCAGAGTTAGCAGCAGAAAGGAGAATAGTTAGTGCCCCCCAAATTTTTGTAAGTGAAGGCAGAAAAAAGGTGTCTGATGAGTGAGTGGATGGGAAAGACACTGATGCTATGGGCATCAGACACCACACATTTTGCAAGAAGGGGCTTTTACAGTAATAAATGATCATTGCTGGATACAAATGGGAAACAGTATGAGTGTTATGCTAATGACCATAATCAACATAAATGAGAACCCACCTTAGTGGAGGCAGTTAGAAAGGCCAAAGCTACTATGGAGCTGAGGATGGCATCCCAAGTTAAGGATAACAAAAAAATATTTTTCAGATACATAGGGAGTAAAAGGAAGGTCCAGGGTGGAATAGGACCACTACTGAATGGGGAAAAACAATTGGTGACAGACAGGGGAGACAAGGCTGAACTCCTCAATGAGTTCTTTGCCTCAGTGTTCCTAAACAAGGGGCAAGACAAGTCTCACAATGGGATTGTAGAGAGGCAGCAGCTGGGCACCAGACTACCAAGCGTTGACCCTAAGACGGTGCAGAGTCACTTGGAAGGACTTGATGTGTTTGTCGGCAGGCCCGGATGAGCTCCAAGGGTACTGAAGGCACTGGCTGATGTCATTGCACAGCCACTGTCAAGAATATTTGAGCACTCGTGGTGTGTGGGCCAGGTCCCAGAGGACTGTAAAAGGGCCAATGTGGTCCCTATTTTCAAGAAGGGGAGGAAGGAGGATCCAGGCAACTATAGGTCGGTCAGTCTCACCTCCATCCTTGGCAAAGTCTTTGAAAAGATTATTAAAGCTCATATATGTGAGAGCCCAGCAGGAAAAAATATGCTAAGGGGAAACCAGCACGGGTTTGTAGCAGGTAGATCATGCCTGACTAATCTAGTCTCTTTTTATGATCAGGTTACAAACACCTGGACACAGGGTAGGTGTTGACATCGTTTACTTAGACTTCAGGAAGGCCTTTGATACAGTATCCCACCCCATACTGGTGAACAAGTTAAGAGGCTGTGACTTGGATGATTACACAGTCCGATGGGTGGCAAATTCGCTAGAGGGTCATACCCAGAGAGTGGTACTGGATGAGTCGGTATCTACCTGGAAGGATGTGGGCAGTGGGGTCCCGCAGGGCTCGGTCCTTGGACTGATACTCTTTGATGTCTTCATCAATGACTTGGATGAGGGAGTGAAATGTATTCTGTCCGAGTTTGTGGATGGTACAAAACTGTGGGGAGAAGTGGACGCACTGGAGGGCAGGGAACAACTACAGGCAGATCTGGACAGGTTGGACAAATGGGCAGAAAACAATAGAATGCAATTTAACAAGCAGAAATGTAAAGTGCTATACCTAAGGAGGAAAAAATGTCCAGCACACTTACTGCCTAGGAAATTATCTGCTTGGTTGCTCGGAAGCAGAAAGGGATATTGGAGTTCTAGTGGACTCCAAGATGAACATGAGTTGTCAGTGTGACGAAGTCATCAGAAAAGCCAACTGCATTTTATCATGCATCAGCGGATGCATGAGAAACAGAACCAAGGAGGTGGTACTTCCCCTGTATCAGATGCTGGTCAGACTGCAGTTGGAATACTGTGTGCAGTTTTGGGCACCACACTTCAAGAGGGATGTGGATAACCTGGAGAGGGTCCAGAGAAGGGCCACTCGTATGGTTAAGGGCTTACAGGCCAAGCCCTATGAAGAGAGACTAGGGCACCCGCACCTCTTCAGCCTCTGCAAGAGAAAGTTGAGAGGCAACCTTGTCACTGCCTATAAATTCATCATGGGGGCACAGAAGGGAATTGGTGAGGCTCTACTCACCTAGGCGCCCCTGAGGGTCACAAGAAATAATCGCCATAAGCTAGCAGACAGCAGATTTAGACTGGACATTAGGAGGAACTTCTTCACAGTTAGAGTGGCCAAAATCTGGAATGGGCTCTCAAGGGAGGTAGTGCTCTCCCCTACCCCGGGGGTTTTCAAGGGGAGGTTAGATAGGCATCTGGCTGGGGTCATCTGAACCCAGCACTCTTTCCTGCCTATGCAGGGCGTCGGACTCGATGATCTATAGAGGTCCCTTCCGACCCTAACATCTATGAATCTATGAATCTGGCTGTCCAGGGCTGGTTGCTGTGTAATTGTTGGCTGCAAAGGGAAGATGCATG
>NW_017728947.1:65819161-65841637 GCF_001723895.1 Crocodylus porosus | reverse complement strand
AAGTTATGTGGTTTCCTGTAAGTGGCTTAGGTTAGAGTGGTAGTACATAGAACACATGTTCACCCTTTGGTGGAGGAGAGGCATCCAGGCTACCTGCAATTGGTGGGGAGGGGTGGTTTCTACATGTCTCTTAGCATGCCCCACAAGCTTCCTAGGCTGTTGGAGATTTCCAAGTCCAGTTGAGTTGCTGGGCCACTTCTGACTGGCTGCTGGGCATGGGAAAGCATGGGAAAGCTATCTTAGTACTGCTGGACTCCATAGTTGTGGACCATAAAAGACTTCCAAGCATCCCAGATGCCCACAGCCTGGGTATGCACCAGAAGTGCCTGAGCCATGGATGACCTCTGTGTATGCCCAGTCCCAATGTTCTGTCTCCTGTCACCCCGACCCAGCAGTGAGCTGCCCACATCTGCTTCTGCTAGGAGAGGCAGGGGTCCATGATGGAGTGCAAGTGGCAGGGTGCCTGTCTTTGTTCACTGAGATGTGGTGTGAAGGAGCCAGAATCAGGATCTGTAAATGATCATTGCTGGATACAAATGGGAAACAGTATGAGTGTTATACCCAGGGGTATGAGAGTTCCTGACTGGGTGTGCAGGAGCCAGGGTCAGGGTCCATGGGGCTGTGCCCAAGCACAGGGGCATGGGTCCTCTACCTGGGTATGAGGGAGCCAGAGTCAGACTCTGTGGTGCTGTGCCTGAGAACAGGAGCATGGGTATTCCTTTCCAGATATGTGGGAACCAGGACTAGTGTTCATGGGGATCCTTCTGGGGTCAGTGTCAGGTATATGTATGTTGTGGGATGCTTCATGATCGGTTGTGGAGGTACATCCCAGGGACATGTGTGCCCAGGTCCCAGAGCTCATGCATGGGATACTGACACCTCATTTTCCCCCTCCCTCCCCACTTCCCGCCTGCTTCTAACAGATGGCAAGAAGCAGGAGTGGGGCTCAGGAGATGGAAAGAGCAACACCTAGGGGGTGCATGGGGATGCACATGCACTCCCTGAGAGCACTGGTCCACCCCCCTGACAGACCCTGCTCCCTGTTTAGCCAATGGGCAGATGGGAAGGTGGGAGCACCAGTGCCCCCCTGTCTGCATGGGGATGTTGTGGGGATCTTCAAAAGAGGCTGGAATGTTGGAGGACAGGGAACTAACATGAAGCAATAGGAGATTTGGCACAGAAGTTGTCCATATATCCCCGAGCAACTGCAGTATAGTCATCCCTGGTGATGGCCCCTCCTTTCCATTGGGTGTACCCCTTTTAACTAAGAGATATTCCCGGATGCTTTTGGTGAGCCGTGGGGGCTTGTGTGGCCTCCTGCTCCCTTTGATCCATGTTGGGATTACCTCCCTTTGGGCTTGGAGGATTGTCTCCTTAAGGAGCAACCACTCTCCTTGGACACCTGGCATTCACTGGTCTAACCTAAATCTACTTAATTTGAGGGCACATTAAACCAAGTCTATTTCAAACTGGGTTCCACCCTTTTTAGGATGGTCTATGCAAAAAAATTCTGTATGGTTATGGGTTTAGATCAATTTTTGATCACTTGGACTGGTTTGGGTTCCAGTACATGAGCATGGATGATGGTCCAACACACTGTAATTACAGCACATCAGAACAGACTTGGTTAATTGAGTCTGCTAGAGAGTGGTAATTACTTCACTCCATCAGCCTCCTGTGTCTTGTGTATAAGAATCTCTGTGTTTCAAAATGATGGTGTGGGTGCTTTAACTAAAGCTCTTTGAATGAGCTTTAGTTCAAGTGCACCCCACCACCATTTTTTAAGTGTGGGGATGCTGATACATGAGGTGCTGCAGTGCTTTAAGTAGAGTGCCTCAGAACCACTCTAATTAAAGTGCCACTTCTCCCCCAACCCCAAAAGCATGTGTAAAAGTGCCCTTTATGTGTAATTTCTGTAACTGGCCTTGCATTCAATATAGTTTCATAGTTTCATAGTAGCTAGGGTCAGAAGGGACCTGAACAGATCATCGAGCCTGTGCCCCTGCCACAGGCAGGAATGAATGCTGGGTTCACAAGACCCAGACAGGTGATCATCCAACCTCGTCTTGAATTTGCCCAAGGTAGGGGTGAGGACCACTACCCTGTGAAGTTGGTTCCAGATTTTGGCCACCCTAACTGTAAAAAATTGCCTTCTGATCTCTAACCTAAACCTATTCTCCTTCAGCTTATTTCCATTGTTCTTCATCACCCCAGGTGGTGCTGGGGAGAAAAGGGCTTTACCTATTTGGTGTTGATCTCCCCTGATGAGTTGTAGGCAGCCACCAGGTCCCCCCTCAACCTCCTCTTGCTGAGGCTGAACAGGTTCAGGTCCCTCAGTCTCTCCTCGTACGGCCTGCCCTGCTGCCCTCTCACCAAGCGGGTAGCCCTCCTCTGAACCCTCTCCAGTCTGGCCACATCCCTCTTGAAGTGTGGCGCCCAGTACTGGATGCAGTACTCCAACTGCAGCCTGACCAAAGTCACATAGAGGGGGAGTATCACCTCTCTGGACTGGCTTGAGATCCGCCTTTGGATGCATGACAAGGTATGGCTGGCCTTGCTGGCTGCGGTTTGGCATTGGCGGCTCATGCTCATCTTGGAGTCGATAATGATAGTCTGTCTAAATCTATTTGCAGCCTCTCTCTCCCTTCAAGTGTGTTCACCTCACTCCACATCGCTCCACATCTTAGTGTCATCAGCAAACTTGGAAAGCGTGCTTTCCGCATCCCCGTCCAAGTTGCTGATGAAGATGTTAAACAGTGTGGGCTGGAGGACTGAGCCCTGGGGTACCCCACTGCTTACATCTCACCAGGTTGAGTACAACCCATCCACCACTACTGTCTGGGTGCGCCCCATCAGCCATTTTTTTACCCATCCAACTGTGCAGGCATCAATGCTACAGTCGCTTAATTTATTGATGAGGATGGAGTGAGAGACAGTGTCAAAAGCCTTCTTAAAGTCTAGAAAGACTACATCCACGGCGACACCATCATCCAAGGATTTAGTCACCTGGTCATAAAAGGCAACCAGGTTGGTCAGGAAGGACCTGCCTTTGATGAAACCATGCTGATTGCCCCTGAGCATGATCTCCCTGCAGGCCCCCCACAGATGGGTACTATTTAATCCCTAATTACTTTGTCAGATCCATCTTTTTTCCTGTACTTCCAAGTGGATTTGGTAACATTCTTTGTGCAGAGTGAATTGTTCATCAATAAAGAACCTTTTTTGTTTGCCAGCTTTCTTTGTCATTCAACAAAACATTGCACATCAATAACAAGAGAAGATAATGGCTGCCAGCATGACCCTCTGCTGATGTTGTAGGATTCTCTAAACAGATTCATACAATATGTTCTTTTAATCTCATTGAGTCTTAACACAACAAATAGAAAGCCACATCATTTAAATCAGTTTTTTTTTTTTTGTTTTTCTCAGTGATGCAGCAGCAAGGATGCACAACGTGGTTTTGAGCTGTCAGATGGATACTTGACTGAATATCTCTGCTGAGCAAAATTATTCCCAGGAATGAAAGAGACTGGCTTTTCTCAAAAGGTTGCAGAGAGTTGACTGTATCTCAACCTAGAGTTATCCAGGAATTCCTAGAACAATTTCTTACCAACTCCTTATTTGGTAAAACACAAGTGCCTCACCCTTCAGACTTTGTGATTTTTACTTGTGAAGCTTGACTATTTGCTTTAAGTCAGAACTACAGAATAAATGCTTCTGATGTGTGCATCTCCTGTGATGAATTACACTGACTTATCTTCACAGAACTTGGGACACAACACGGTTGGTGAACTCTGATCATAGGCTGAGTGTTTAGAAGTGTAAAGCTTCAGTGCACAGAATAGAAAAAATAGTGTATTCTCATATCTATGATACAATTAGATTTGCAGGAAAGTATGCAAAATCTCAGGAGTCTGGCTCACTATAGCTGTAAATAATGCTACATGAATAATGGATTTTTTTAAGAGCTGGAAAACTGGAAAGTGGTTGTTTCAAATCAAACCAAACATGAACATTTTTTAAGTCCTTAGTAATTGGGGGAAAAATCACTTCACTTCATTGTAAATGAAACATTTTGTTTGGCCAGAAATGAAACACTTTACCTCAAGTTTGTCAAAACTAAGTATTTTTTTCCAACTTGAAATATTTAGTTTCAATTTTTAGCAAGTTTAACCATTTAAAAACTGTTTACTTTTAGGAACATTTCAAAATGAAAAGCTCTTTCACACTGAAGTTTTTATTTTTAATTTATTCATACAAAACATTTTGTTATTTTGGACTTTTGTTTTGTTTTTTGTTGCTGCAAAATGTCTTTGTGAGTCTATGTCCAAATGTTTCACACTGCTCCAGCTATGTGTACCCAGCTTTGTGCACCATATATGCAGACATGGTATTGTCTGAGTTCAAGGAGGTTCATTTTATATTAGCAAAATTCAGAGAAGGCAGTTTTTTAATCCAAGATGGAAGAATCACTCAGAGTGAATTTATGAAACTTAATTCTTTGGATGTTATATTTTTTTTCAAATGAATGGAAGAAAATTTGGGAAAGAAAATTATTATTTTTTCTGATGTCTACTGTAGGGAACTATGTCTTAAGAGAACATGAAAGTGTTATAGGAAGTGGTCCTCCACCTTTTCCTGAATATTCATTAGAAAGACGAGTTGCTGTTTGACGCAAGGACTGTCCTTGTTTATTTTATTTAGTATGCACATCATTGAATACAGTGGTTCTCAAAAAACTTTTACAGTTTTTCTTTTTAATTTTTTTCATTCTTATTCTTGCAACATGTGAAAAGGCTTCAGTCAATATCAACACCAGAGGCAATAGAATAACGTACCTTTAACTGCTGAAATTAGTAAACACTTTTAGTTTAACTGTCTGTTAACAAGTTACGGTTTACAGAACTTTGCACTGTAAAAGAACCACAATTCTGTGTTATTATGCCATGAATAATCATTTCAGATATTCAAACCAAGAGTTCTTGAAATCCAATTTCCCTTGTCACTCTTTATGGTGTTAACTACTTATGTCTTTCTCATCTTGGACAATTTAAATTAAAAGAAAAATCCATTTTGGTTTTAGAGTCAGTTTCACTTTCAAGTTCTAAATGATGCAATGTATGTATTACAAGTACTACAGAGGAATTAAAAAGCAAGCAAAATTTAATTTGAATTGTGTATACTATGGCATATGTAATAATAGAATTATAATATATATTATTTTCAAATTAAAGTTGACTTTGGGTTTTTGTTTTCTGGGGTTTTTTTTAGTTTCCTACAGTATTTGTGATACAAGCCCTGAACCTAAAGGTGAAACTGATTCCGCATTTGTATTAGAAATTACATATTAAACAAATTTATAATTGTAATTACATTATATTTTATTATAATGCATATTATATATAATAATTTAAAATATACTATGTTAACACATTGAATTATAGTATATATAATATCTGTTTACAGATGCAACATTCTTGAGAAATAAAAATACAATGGTACAGATTCGGTAGAGAAAAAAGGCATATTTTTACTATTTATGTTTTTATTCATGTTCTTATGTTACAAAATATAAGCTGAAATGTAGTCTCCTATTTAATGATAAACTATTTTATAAAAAAGATTTAAAATTAAATAATAACATTTTCACTGTTATGTTTTAACATCATCGCGTTTACACGATCATTCTATTTACACAATTAAGCTTCTATCCTGTTTTATGTAGGCATATCTGTTAAGTATGTTTAAAAGTGCTTTGTCTTAAATCTAATATTGTTATATTGCTTCTTAGTGAACAACTTTTTTTGAGAAGAAGAGCATCTAGCTCTTAAACTACATGCTATTAAATTACATGTAATTATATTAGAGCAGAAAAAGAAAGTAACTAGATTAGCTGTCATTTAATTGTCTTAACAAATTACAGATGAGCTGGTTGTATGGAAGGAGTCCCTTAGACACTTTTTCTGTGACTAAATTAATCAGCCTCTATAGAGAACCCTGCATAATAGAAAGTCTATGTAAACATGAACCTGTGTAGTTCAAAACATTGGCTAAGTGACTGTTTATTTATCTGGTTTGTATAATTTGTCCAAAATTCAGATTCCTATACTTTTATACATAGTTGTATGGCATTACAATTTTAGGGACTTTCATATGTATTATTATTTTAAACAAACCTAATTGATTCATTAATTTGTAAAGCTATAGATATAGACCATTTCATAACTGATTCATCCACCAGAGGTTGCAATGCTGCTTTCATGGATGAAAAGTGTTCTATAAAGATATGCTATTTATATAAATACTGTCAACTTAAGATAGACTGGGTTTCAGATGCAAAAAAAAAAAAATTAAAAAAGTATAAAAAGAAAGTCCATGAGTATACTTCGGACAGATTGTGCCTAATCTCAAATTCTGGAGGGAATCATTGGCAAGTTTAATCAAAATCGTTTTTCTCTTCTTTCTTTGAAGACACCAGCCTGTACTCCAAAGGAACTACATATATTTCTTTTGGAACCCACTTATTTGGCCACTAAGGTCGCTGTTAAACAGAGTCTGCAAAGGTCCCCTAAAAGTTAAACACATACTACTGAAAGTGAAGAAAATACATAGCAGCTGTTAAAATAATAGCAAAAACAAAAATATTGCTGTATTTTGAGACACAAAGAAATCTTTACTTTAGAATCCAGAAAAACTTGAGTTTCATGCTTTCCAATTTCTTTGTCAGAAGGATTGACTTCACAAGCCCCTAAACCAAGGAGATTAAAATAAATGTTTGAAGAGGATGGCTTTTTCAAGCCTTTATTTGTGGACCATTTGTTATTCAACATTTCAGACCATATTTTCTGCTTAGTTATTCAAACTTTGTTTGATAAGCAGAAGGCAGAGTGATATGTTGTAGACTACCTCCCTCAGAGATATATGAGCTTTCGTAGGTGATAGCCTACCCTGTTAGCTGCTGTGAATGGACTTGCAGAGAACAGGGGTAGTAAATTGTAAGGGATAAAGTAATTTAAATTAAAAGAATAGGAAAGGGGGAGGAAGGGAAGGGGCACAGGTGAGGGAGGCAATGGTAAGATGAAGAACTCAAGAAGAATAAACAGAGCAATTAACCCATTGAGGAATACAGAGTTTATAAAAACTAGACCAGGAAATGGGATAAGAATCTGTCCCTGTTGAGACTACACGTCAGTGATGAAAAGTCCAGGGAGGTAAAAGTGTTCTGCCCTAAGCTTTTGTGTCATTCTGGAATTGATGTGAGATTGGTGTCCACTCATAGATTAAAATCTATGTTTTTTATATTCTTTCAGATGTCTGTATTTTTAAATATAACTTTGTCTTAGGTTTACTGGGCTCTCAGACTCTTCATTAATAACAGTAAAAAAAATCTTTAGGTTTGGGATTTTCAAACAGGTTGAAGGGACTTGGGACACCAACTCTAAAGAATGTCAGTAACAGATAAGTGCCTAACTCTTTGACTCATAAAAAAATCTTGAGGTTTTTATTTCCTTTAATTAATTCAGTAATATTTACAGTCTTAACTCCTGTTTACCAGATATGTGTATAGTTTAGGGCCATATCTACAAATATTATATATTTGTTAAACTACAGTTAAGATAGTAAATGTATCTTAATGCCTGGGACTTTTATTTTTTAATGTTAAAATGTTTTATGAATTACTCTACAACACTTCATTGCACATTATTGGTTTTGAAAAATGGTTTGTATTTATCTCTACATATGTGAAGTCTTAATGTAGTGTAAACCCCTGTAGGAGTCCTTGAGTAGTTATAGGCCACAGGAGATCATGGAATGCTAGTTGTTAAAGCTTCATGAAGCTTTCAGTTGTCAACATATTTAACCCTTCTGGCTCAGCTTTGGACAAAACATGTAATTTTTTTAACTTTACAGAGTTCTAACAAACTCTAAAAAAAATAACAATTTTGTAATTTATCCAAACTGGTCCAAAAGAAATCATTTGTCTTTTATACAACAAAAAATTAACGGTGGAATTTATAGGCTAAGCTATTTTCAAAATATAGGACTGCAGAAAAATATAGATTTGTAGAAGTTAGGGGCTGGAAGGGACCTCAGAGATCATGAGGTCCAGCTCCCCTGCTCAAGGCAGGAAAGACTGCTGAGGTTGGATGACCTCAATGAGGTGTGCATCCAGTCATCATTTGAAGATCCCCAGGGAACGTGACTGTACCACCTCTGGGGGAGTCTATTTCAGAGTCTGGGCACAAGAACCATAAGGAAGTTTTTTCTGATCTCTAATCTGAAGTGGTCTTCTATCAGTTTATGACCACTAGTCCTAGTCTTCCGCTGGGGTGACTTGGTGAATGGATGTTCTCCTAGCTCCTGATGTTCTCCCCTTACATACTTAACAGCTGCCACCAAGTTGCCTCAGAGTCTTCTCTTCTCCAGGCCAAACAGTCCCATGTCCCTCAGCCTCTCCTCATATGGTCTATTCTACAGGCCTCTAATCATTCATGTGGCATTCCTTTGGACTCTTTTCAGCTTCTGCACGTTCCTCTTGAACTCCGGTGCCCAGAACTGGATGCAGTATTCCAGTTGTGCCCTGAACAATGCTGAGTAGAACAGGAGCACGACATCCTTTGTCTTGTTTGTGATGCATTGGTTGATGCATGCTACAGTGTTATTCACTTTGTTGGCTACAGTAGCGCATTGGTGGCTCACATTCATTTTATAGTCAACCACATTGGTGATGCATAGGGGGTGCATGTGGGTGCACATGAACCCCTTGGGATGGGCCATGCACCTCCTGGAAATGCCAGCTGTGAACCCAGAAGTGCCAGTGGAAGTGCACTCTAGTTTCACTGCTGGTGATTTCAGGCTCAGCAATCAGCCATGGGGGGCCCTCCCCACTCAGCTGACAATTGGTTGGACCCCCTCCAGTGATTGGCCGCTGGGTGACCCCCCTACCCCCCCTAGGTGATCTGGTGCCTCACCAGACTCAGTAGGCCACAACTCCCACGTCTCTTTTGGTTGTGATGCTGACTAATGTAGAACCACTGATCCTGTAAATATGTTGTGGGTTATTTCTCCCCAGATGGAGCACCTTAGATTTCTTGGTGTTCAGGTTTAAATCCCCCCACTTTACAAGCCTATCCAGGTCAGCCTGTATCCTCAACCTATCCTCCAGCATGATTGTACTTTCCCATAACTTTGTGTCATCCACAAACTTTGCCAGTACATTTTCCACACCTGTGTCCAAATTGAAAATTTTTCTAAAATAAAAACTTGGATTTTTTAGGAATGGTTTTGCTTTGTTTTACTATTCACTGGTTAGGCATTTAGAAGCAGAGAACTGTACACAAATAGGGCTAAAAGGATGTATTCAGGTCATCTAATCCACTGCCCCGAAAAAGGCAAGATCATTTCTGGCTAAACCATCTCTTCCAGGTGTTTGTCTACCCTTCTCTTAAATTGAATTTGAAGCTGGAGTTGAGAACAGAGGACATCTTTAATGTGCTTGCAATGGTCTGTATTGCTGAGGAGATATACTGCTACATTTTTAAGTAATCTAGAGTTTACTATAGACTAATGGCTTCCTCCCTAGATATATTGCACTGCTGTAGTTCAAGAGATGGTAACAAAGTTATGTGCAATTGAGGCTAGGCTGTCATCCTCCATAACTGGACAGAGTCTGATAAACAGAATTAAAAACTTTAGTCTAAGATGTTAAGATGTGACCACGCCAAGCTGTACCATGTTGATCAAGTGTAGGCATGTGCAATTGAGCAAATGTTAGGATAACTGCAGGTACACAATGCCAACACCAATGTAACTTACACTGATGTGATTTTACACTGAGGTAGGAGTTGCTCTCTCTTTTATTTTACATTGATGTAAATGTGTTGCTTGTCAAGGCCCTATTTGGAGCAGTGGAGCATTAGTATATTACTAGTGCTTCATTCATGTCTCCTTACTAGCTCATCTAGTCTGTATGTAGATGTTGAATAAAGTGGAGTAAAAACTAATGCTTACAGGATTCCACCAGGGAGAAGTTGGGAGGTAGATATGTACTTTGCCATCCATGATCTTTTTGTCCATCCCTTCAGCCTCCAGGAATGGCTGAAATCATTTTAGCACATCCCTTCTGGATCCTGGCCACTCCTATCAGGTGGGACAGAAGTCTCATAGATCAGGAATGTTAAATGTAACAGGATAGTCCAGGAGGGTAAGAAAAGATCCATCGGCATGGCATCATCCTTAAATACTGCTGTTTCCATTCTGTGTTTCTAGTTTAAGTTCAACTTTGTGGCTTCTCTGTGGCTTAGGACAGACATTACACATAAACCAGTTTAAGAGATCAGAAACTGGTTTAAACCTGTACTAGAACAGATATTCAGTGCACATAAACCAGTTTGAAAATGGGTGAAACTGATTTGAGATAAACTTGGTTGAATGACTTAACTGATTTGGCTCAAACCAGTTTATGCAATGTCTGTCCCAGACTCCTTCCTGGTTTAAGTTAAACCAGACTCACCCAACATCCCAGCATGCTCTTTGGGCTGGGCAGGGCTCTCTGCTCCAGAGCAGGGCTGGTGCATCTCCTCTTCTCCCTCTCTGAAGTTCCAGCAGAGACTTTAAGGCACAGAGCATCTTCCTGGCTTCCTCCTGTTCCCCACCTTCCCTGACACCCCCCCCCCCAACTGGCTGCTTACAGCTCAAGCAGGGATACTTCCCTTTCTTCCTCACACAGCATGGATGGTAGCTAGCATGTGGTATGCTAGGTAGTGCTCAGAGATGCTTGTGCAAGGCAGACAGGACAATGTCTTTAGGGCTTTTTAGAACTAATCAACAGGTAGATGGTAATGCTCCTCCTTGGAATTTTCCCTTGCTTGCAAAAAGTTGTGTAAGAAGAGGTTGAACTAATGAGCGAAGCGTTGCTTTCTGATGGGGTCCTAAATGCTGATAACAGAGCTGATAAATTCTCTGTTATTCGGAGAGAGGGGCATCCCTAATCAGAGCATACTGCTGTGGCTGGGCCACGTCCTCCTCAGCTCAGCACTATGGAAGGGAAGGGAGGGCTGTTGTAGTGCCACCTGTGTTCTCGCCTAAGCCACTGCAGGCATATGCTTGCCTTTTTTCTGTCCAGAGGGGATGTCTGTTCAATTACAAATGGGTTTAGCCTAGCCAGTTACAAGAGCATGCAAAGATTGAATCAATTCAGGCTCAGGCTTTTTGAACATCTGTCCATAGCTTGTGAGTATACCTAGAACAGAACAGAGCAGATGGCGAGGCACTAAGAGCCAAAATCTTTTCACCTAATAGAGGCCTGAGTGGGCATATGTGCCTATGTCTGATTCTGTATCACAATGGATAAATCTGCATGTGTCTTTTACTGTGGAGTAGACTAATTCACTCTGCAGTAAAGCATCACTGTCTACACATGTGCTGGTAGTAGGGCACAGTAAATTAATTATTTCTGCCATAAGAAATACGGTCAGGGACAGTACTATATTATGGCAGAGTAATTAAATGCAATGAAACGTGTAGATGGTGACAGGGGTTGCCTGGGGCATGAGGGTGCCCAAGTGTGGAGGCTGCCTGCCATACAGCTCTGCACTTTAGCAGTCTTGTGTCCCAGCCAGACCCTTCACTGCCCAATGCCACCATTCAAAGCTGAGGGCTGACCTCTGAACTTGCTACCAGTCTGGGACTGCTCTTCCCTTTTTCAAAATGCTTTCTTCCCACATGTAGATGCTGTGCCTGGGAGAAGCTGACTCTGGCTCAAACTGATCTGGAGTTTATTGTTATGCTAATTTAATGTGTAGATGCATACAGCCTGATTCATCCTGTTCAAGTCCCTGAAAACCAAATCAGTAGGGCTGGGACCAGTACTAAAGCAAAGCCCTGCTTCGAAATGTTTCAACACTTTCAAAATGTCTCAAGTACCCTTGTTTCATTTTGAAGCTGTTTTGAAAGCTTTTGTTTCATTTCGATTTCACTGTTTCAAGCTCATGCATCAAAACAGCTTCAAAACAAAACACCCAGTGAAATTTTGCACAGCGCTACCGATCAGTACTTCTATTTGTGTCAGCTTACCCTTAATACAAAAAAGCTGCAGAGAGAAGGACTTCTGTATCTTTTGCAATATCATGGATTTGAGCAGGGTGTATCAGTATTACACTTAAGTACTCATGTCCACATATACACCTGTTAAGAAGAAGAGAATCTGGCCCTAACTGGCCCAATCTAACATATACAAGTGGGTGTCTACTTTTCTTCCATATCCTTTTCTATCCCCCTTCCTGATTTGGGGCCTGTTCCTTTCCCACTAACTGAAGTAACCTGCCTTAAGGACCAGCAATAATTCAGTTCTCATCCCTTCATCCGTATAAAACACAATGCATTGTTTTACCATATAATAGAACCAGTTAGAAAAAAAAAAGGCCTAGAGGTAAGATATGCCAAATGTATGCTATTTTCTTTTTCCTTTTAAAATCCTAAAAAAAGTTTGAAGATTGAGAAAAGTATCTTTTTGGTTCATCTTTGTGAAACCTAAGAGGTAGTTTCCTCCCCCTGTAAAAGACTGCATTTCCTCAGCACAACTCTTTCCAGGTTGGGGCATTAAATCACAGAAGACTGTGATACCTGTAGGCCATTTGACTGGCTCAAAAATAAACTCTTTGTTTTAAGCATGTTTTGATAAAATATTTATCTTTGTATATGCATGGTTTGGCTGTTTTCTCCTTCAGTGCATAAATATCCCTGGTCAATGGTAGCTGGCATTGGTACATTACCATACAAATTGCTATCAGCATCACAGCCATTTGAATTTTCTGATGTAAAGTTCACATTCATAGTCATTGTTCACCATGTCTTGTGCTTAACTAAATGGCTTGATATTTGTGGCATTTTTATATTCAGAACAACTGAGCAGTGAGTAATGAAATGAAAATATAAACTAGCAAATGGAAAACAGCACAGACTGATCAATACAGTAATGGGCAAAGAAGTGATGAAACAGTGAGCCATAAGTCTATAGTGGTACAGCACAGTATATATAGATGGCTCCCAGTGGTGCATTTTGGAAAAAAAATAGCCAAGACCGAGGTGCCACAGGTCCGGTCCCTAGTGCCTCCTTAAAGAAACCACAACTGTTCTGTAGCAGTATAACAGATGTTCCAAAGAATCATTAACAATCTAAATGTTTGTGTGAGCAGATGTACCACTTCTACTACAGATAACTTGGTGGGAGAGGGAGTTTTGAAGAAAATCAATAAGGAGCGGATCTGTATAAGAATTACTCATCTGATTATATTTAAAGGCATATTAAGGTTCTCTGTTTCAATGACTGTGGTTGATCCAGGAGATAAAGAGGACAACCAATGAGGGGAGAAATTAGAGTAACCTTGCGCCACTGGTTTGTCAGATATTACTAGATTGATTAGGAGCAAAATAATAGGCAGCATAAAAGAGAAGCTAGTAACAAAATAATAGGCAGCATGAAAGGGAAGCTAGTGCAGTCCTGTGTTTTCCTTGTATATTGCTATGGGCATGTGGTCTGGTGAGACATTGAGAATGAGGAAAGTGAATTCTTCTGTTTCAGAAGAAAAAAAAAAATGGTGGCTACCTCCTTGCATGGCAAGCATTGTAGTACATTGTAAGCCTTGAAAATTTTGCAAACATTACAGGAACCATCAAGCTTCTAATATAGACATTCTGGGATTTTTTTTCCACAGTGTGATTACTATATGCTACACGCTCAGTGTTATGCCAAACTATGTTTCACTGGCCAGAGAACAATACAGGTGGGTGCAGGTGGATAGTTTTGCTACAGATCTTTTCTTCTACAACTGTACCAGCAACAACCATAAAACCAAATGTATCCCTCCTGAGAGTTTTACCTACACTCAGCTCATTCTATCATTGCTGATTAAACTCAGGCCCATGATCTTCCAGTAATGTGGTATACAGCAGATGTTCTGGAGAAACTGGACAAAAATCTATATGTATGTTATCTTTGTGTGAATATTATGCATAAACAATGCTTTCACTGCTTCAATAGTTGTCTCTTTTCTGAAGGCAACTTTTATCTAAATACAAACAGAGAATTTGCTTTCTGACAGCCATCAGCATTTACTATGTAGACAAAGAAGATCAAATTTTCTCTTATGATTGTTCAGAGATGGTCACTGTATTTATTCTATTTGAAAAAACTGATTGGTTTGCCTGTAAACTAATGTCATCATGCCTCTAGTATATTGTAAAATAAAGCAGTGCACAGAGAAAGAAAATAAAGCAACTCCGTGAGGTGCAGAGGACAATAAATTAGATTCATTATCTCCTCTATATTCTAGTCACTGCTTTTAAAAAAGAAGAGTACATAATACCATGGCAACAGTTGGAACTGCAGTTCTTTCTAGTATGTAATCATTAACAGATCTTTTCGCTTAAAATTGATAGATAAACCTACATAAACTGTAGGTAATACTACTGTGCTCTCTCTTCCTCTCTCCCTGTGTGTGTGTGTGTGTGTGTGTGTGTGTGTGCGCGCGTGCGTGCGTGCGTGTGTGTGTGCGTGCGTGTGTGTATCACAGTAGCTATGCTGCCTACATTTTTGTTGATTAAATGACAAGTTTGTAATTTACAGGTGCCTTATTGCCATGGGAATGCAATCATACAACTCCATTTTCAAACTCAAGGGTTTTTGAAACATGCTTTGTGAGCTCTAGCTGGGCTTCAAGCTAAGCTTAGATTGAAAGGATATCATGTAGATTTTAGAACATGGTGTTGACATTTACTGGCCAATCAAATTTTGCAACCCTCCTGCATGACAGCAGATGTTGACCTTTCAAGCTTTCCCTATCTGCTTTCACACATTACCTGCAGAAATTAACATTAACTTGCTTCTTGCTCCTTGCTGCTATTAATGTCATCTGAGAATTGAGAATCATGAATTCATTTATTACATAGATTTGAGACCCATTTTATACTCTAAGCACAGAAGGCCTGCTCCTGGGAGCTGGTATTTTTGGAATCTGCTTCAACTACCTTTGTGGTTGGGGGATAGCTGGGAGCTATAGAGTAGAAAATGTCATCAGGAACAAGAAAAGGAAAAGACAGTGGAGGACAGATTCAAGGAGAAACCTAGGGGCCAAATTATTGAACATGGTACTGGATAAGGACAGCTTAAAGTCTAAAATAAAACATTTTATGCTGTTCTAATGGAGTGCAGAACTAGTTGTGAGGTAGTAGTATCTGTGGCTCTTGTTAAGTGAAGCACGAAAATGTAAGTCTGCATAATACACAGTCGATAACAAGAAGCTTCAGGGGTTACACAGTATTGCCTGGGGCCTTCTAATATCATATTCCAAGAGAAATAATAACTTGGGTATAGATGTCTTAGGCAATCCAACTAAGTTTTTGATAGAGGGACAGCAAATTATGGGATACTATGCCTAACAAGTAACTAAAAGAGATGGTATTTTCTTACCTGCACCTTTATCTACCTATAAAGAGAAAAACCAGGATTTGCAAATCATGCTTGAGAGTTCCACCATCCTGAAGGCTGTGCCTATGAGAAAAATACAGTAGCAGAGGAAAATCTAATGTCTACTTTTATAATATTCTTCCTGAAAACATGACCTACCAGATACATTATTTCTAGATAATATTCCAGTGCAGTGGGCCACTCTATTATGGGTAAATATAGGATTAATACATGTATATTTATAATCTTATGTTAAGATTCATAAGTAATATGCCTCATTAAGTGACAAACTCTGTCAGTTACATAGAATACCCTGCAATGTGCCTCTCCAAACAAACTAGGAAAACCAACAATCACAAACATTTTACACTGCATAATGGAAACATATTCCAACCATTAGTGTGGAAAAAGATGCAAAAAGTGGGACATTTATCTTATGACTGCCCAATCCCAGATGGCCAGAAGTAATAAATATAATTGTTTTTTAAACCAGAGAGGTGAAGTGGAACAGTATCTTTCTTTGTGGTTGTTTATATTTGAAAGTACCTCATGTACATCCATGCTACGGTTGATGCTGTGCCTTTTAGATCTCATAGTGCTGGGAAAAGTCATAAACACACAACTAAAACTAAATAAAAAGTAAGTAAGAAAAAAATTCTATGAAATTTGCCTATTATCAAATGGAGAGGTTGTGGTTGGTCTCAGGGTTTAGGTCCACCTGAAAGAAGATATCTGGGTCATAACTCCAGTGCCAACAGATGGGGCTCAGAGCCTGCCCACACTAACCAAGGCCAGAAGGAGGCTGCTGGAGAAACCCTTCTACCAAGAGCCATCCCCCTATGCAGCTGGCAACTGTCTGCAGTGGCTGGAGGGAGAGGGACCCCCCCTTTCCATATGTGCCCCCCCGGATAGTTGGACTGGGTCTTGGGGAGGGGTGAACTTGGTCTACCTGGAGGGGAAGCACCCCCTCCCCCAGTTCCCACTGTAGCCAGAAGCTGGGCTGGGAAGCATCATGCTTCAGCTTCTGGCTGTAGCTGTCAAGAAGCTGGGGCAGGGTTGGGAGGGAGCCCCCCTGCTATGGTCCCCACCCCCATCCAGATTGCTGGATCAGGTTTTGGGAGGGGCCAGGCTCGGTCCACACGAGAGACTTAGGGCTGGGGAATGGAGCTCCCTTACCATGTCCCATTCAGAAAGGAGGCATATCCCTTTCTGTTTCTTCTGTGTGACTGATCAGGGTTGGACTGGGCTGGTGATTGCCTGGAGGAGACAAACACCTGCCAAGGCTAGCAAGCCACCCAGTAAGGGGCCCCTGGGATGATGGGAGAATGCAGCATACATTGACATGGAAGGGATGTGGTACAGGCATTTGATAAAGCACTATAACCCAAAGTGCTTTGGTCTGATGCCATATCCATTCAGGGTTAATTTAGAGTGGGATCTACCATTTAAAAGGGCTTTATGTGCTATGAATGTCTGTTCTGTTACAGCTGTAAGGTACTTTCTGCATGCTTAGTGCATGACAAGTGTAACATCTGTACCAGGCCTTATCCTTTTAGCTTAAGAATACTACTAGTAGTGATTGATGTAATAAAATGTTTCAGATGTATTTGTTTTATAGGCCCATCTCTACATGTTACATGTATTATGCAATTAACTGGTTAATTGCACAATTAATTTAGATTGGAAAAATATGCAAAAGTAACTATCATGCTATAAAAAATATTCATAAAGCTATAAAGTTAGAGTCAAAATATGTGTAATAACTTTATAGCTGGTTTCTAACCACTTTAATTTCCATGTGTAGCAAGCTAGCTGGGATGTGTCCCCCAGCTGTGAGGGTGCCTGTGCACTGCTGCAGTTAGGAGTCCTACAGCTGATGTAGATTCTGAGTCATGGTAGTGCCCCATGGCTGCCATGGCTGTAAGTTCCTAGAATCTAGTTGATTGACACCCTCCATAAAAGTACAGGATCAATTTGGTTTCCAAAATCTAAGACAAATAAAGAAGTCTAAATAAATCAATTTACTATTCCACAGAACTGCTTCTAATATTACCTTCCTTGTAGACAATTATCCAGACTCACATACCAGGATGTCCTTCGCCAACAACTTGAGTGATTATTTACCAGAGGTTCCCTAGCTTCTTAGTAGCTGGATAATGCATGCCTTGTAGGCCGTATCAGTGGGAGCCACAGGCCCCACCAGGCCACATGCCATGTGGGCACCTGTCCTCTCACTACACTGTGCTGTGCAGGTGCCTTGGACTCTTCCCTCACCTTACTGGCTTTGGGGGCAGGAAGCAGGGAATGGAGATGGGAGAGGAAGCTTGAAAACTCTCACTGCTACTGCAGCTGGAGTGATGAAGGCAGAAGCAGCGAGGTGGAAGCCTGGGACCTGTAAATGAATGCCTCCTGGGCCACCCATTAGAAAGTCTTGTCCTTCCAGTCATTCCTGTTTCTCTGAGTCTCCTTCCTCTGTGACCTGCAGTCTGATTTCTAGCTGTTTTGAGACAAATATTTAATATCATCTGGGAAGGAATTTAATCTCATTGTTAGTTCTTTAACAGATGAGATATATATGATGGGCATATGCAACTCCTCAGCAGCCACCAGTGATGCATTTCCAAGTGTACATGTGTCCACCTGGTTGACAGAGTCAGCTTGCCCTGGTTCCCCAGCAATGGGCTGTTACACGTCTCAGTACTCACAACAACACTCTTTAATGTATACATAAGCGGTATTTTGCCAACAAAGTCACACAAATTTGTATATGTGGATGACCTCGCTTTGGCAATGCAAGCACCCACCTTCAGTGAACATCAAATCCTCCTTGAATGAAGACTTAACTACCATGAAAGAATATTTTCAGAAATGGAGGCTCAAGCCAGATCCCCACAAAACGACAGTCAGTATATTCCATCTTGATAACAGGAACACTAAACATACCCTAAAAGTAACTTTCTGTAGCAACATTGTGCAGCATGACTCCACTCTGTCTTATCTCAGAGTGAGGCTGGGGAGCATCAGCATCAGTCAGTATTATGGACAGCATAGTCAGTAATCAAGTACTGTGCACTGGTATGGACTGGAAGCAGTCTCATTTGACTTGTTGATATCCAGCTGAACTCTGCAATGTGGTATATCACTGGAACCCCCAAGTCAGCCCTAACACCTTGGCTGCCCATACTGTCACACATCGCTTCTCCATGGGAAGTCCAGGAAATTAAGGAAAACAAATGTCCCCTCATTCATAAGGACCTCAACAATGCCTCTAATCATTGCCTAAAGTCATGCAAGCCTTAACTTTCAACAATGTGACTTCAAACCTGATGAAGCTTGGAAAACCAAATAAAGTTCACAGGAAGTTCCAAATAAACATCTTGTGATAGATCCAACAGAGAAGGTCGCTGGCTTTGATCTCCCATGATGCTCATGGGCAACTCTAAACAGTATCTGCACAAACCATGGGAAATACAGATACTAGATACACAAATGGAAAATTAAGAACACTCCAGTGTCCAACTATGGTCAGACCATGGAACATATAATGAGTAACTCATCCACAAATATGAAGGAGGTATCCCAGGAATACACTTCGTTGCTCCTGATGTAATTGTCTGGCTCAGTCACTTAAATGTAAAATTATAGTTGCTGTTCTGTATCCATATCAGCCCTGAAAAAGAAAAAGATACATTTCCAGCTGTGATATAGTTTGTAATACATCTGAACTAAAAATTAGATGTTTAAAATGATTAACAATACATTGAGTGATGACTTTTCACTTTAAGGGCAGTTTCACAACTTATAACTAAAAATCAACATATCCAATATTCAAAGGTCAACTGTTTAGGGGGTTGTTAATTAAAAATAGCTTACTTTAACAAGAGTTGTTGTCTTTTTTGTGATTTTATCCCACTATGCTAAATCACAGGCTCATGGCATGTGTCCCTGGGATAAAAGGTTAAGATACATTATTTATTTAATGACTTAATATAATAACATTTTGAACTTTCCTTTGACCTATTCATGGTGAGCTGGTAAACAACCCTTTACTTTTAAAGTTTCAACTAATGGTATATTATTACATACAACCCTGTGTCTTTCCAGCTAGTTAAGGCATGATGAAAAACATGAGCAAAAATTGTAACACACCTAACCTTATTCTAGACTTTTTAAACTTCATTTTGCAGATACTCAAGGCCTCTCCAATAACTTTTGGTAAATTCTAGAGTTAAAAAGTGATCCATCCTCTATGACATAATAGAACTGTGTATAACATAACGTTCGTACTTGAGCAGTACAATTGTCATCAAGCATTTATTGAGCTCTGTTTCTCTATCGCCTAAATTTTTTTTACATATAAGAATATGCTTAAGCCCTATGTCCCTAACAAGGTACGGACAGTGTCTCATCATGATTTGAGCCAGTGTAACTGTTTGTCAGACAGGACTGCAGTCTCAAAGTGGTAACAGATATATCTCATTATAGGGCAATATAACTTCCATCAAAACAAAAATCCAAGATTGTAGATTTTAATTTTTTTACAAGCACGTTAAAAATATGAGTATTTTTCTTTCTTTCTTTACAGAGCCCTTTTTAATATAAAAAGTACCTAACCCTTTCCAAGTGTAGCAAGTCTTCAGGATCTCAAAAATATCCTCTCAAAAGGCATTGCAACAAAGGAAAAAAATCTAGATGTTTCAAATGCTATCATAGACTCATTTGAATATTTTTACTATATTCTGAGATTTTTATTCCTTTTTTCCTTGCTTTCTTTAAATTAATTAATATTGATCTATTGTATCTACAGTAAATTACAGGCCATGGTGCATCATATTACAAAGGATAAAACTCACTAGATTTGGTGTACTTCTTAAGAAGTAATTATAAGAAACAGGAACATAATTTCTGAGAATGTAGAACATCTCTGGACAAAACTTCAGATACTTCTCCCTCCATATTACAAGCAACACGCTAGACCAGGATAGGCCAGTGTTTCCTATGGGCATCTTTTCTTGATCTCCACAGTTCTAATCCAAATTAATTTGCATGTGGTAATGGCTATTTTTCCTGGAAGTTGTGTGAGAGTATTATTCCTGCAGTTTTAATAACATGTTAAAACAACCACTTGTATATAATGGTTTAAATAGGGACTGGTGTGTCTTCAGCAGAAGGGTTGGAGTCTATGGCCTCCTGAAGGCTTTCCATCCCAAATTTTCTATGAGACTGTTACTTGATTTTTTAAATTATTGTTTCCATCTCTTTCTTATCAGCTTTCAAGGTCACAAATAGTCATTTCATCCACTCTTCTTGAGATCCTATAGTCCATTAAATATATTTATTATGCATCAAATGCAGTAACTTTCACATATTAGTATTCATCTTGATAGTATTCATCTTTATAGTAATCTTTTTTAAGAAATTGAGATTTTATACAATGAACCAATTATCGTTAAAGGGTTTTCTTTACTAAAATCTTAAGGGAGACATTATCAATAAATAAACAAAGGAAACAAAATACTTTGTTATAAAATACCCACATTCTGTTCTTTAATGTATTATAATATGATTATGATTTAGAAATTCTTATGTTGCCATACACTATTTCATCCTAGTAAAAAACTCAACTTTATATTGCTTTAAGAACAAATCATGTCTTTATTTTATTGTTTCCTGGTAAGCTGCCAAAGCTAAGCCCTCCAGCCTTTGTCAGGGTTGATTTGGTTTTAGTGGAATACAACTATTTAAAGACTTCAAAGTCCCAGAAAAATGTAGACAGATGTCATTAGAACAGCCTTACTGAAATTGATCCATTTCCCAAGAGGTATTTCTTCAGTCCTATCCAGCTTAGTTCATTAGAATTCTGGCAAATCTTCCTCAATGAAAAAAAGATGTTAATATTTATTTTAAATGGTATAATCTATCATTCATTTGTATAAATTCTCATTGTCTTCCTGCTGAGTACAAAGATAGGTCCAAGGTCTATCTTCAGGAGGCAATCAGTTTAAAGAAAGTAACAACACGTTTTCCATTGCAATTGAATTTTGACTCACATCACTACTAAAATGTCAAAATGCCTACAGAAAATCAGCTATTGAATGAAAAATGACTGGCACAAGTTAAATCCAAAGCCAATGTAATGCTGGCCAAAAAGAAAAAATGCTTTTAAAAGACTAGCTGAAATACTGTATCCACCTTCCTTTGAAGTCATAGTCAGAGTAGTAAGATGTGGTTGGACCTTGATTTGCTCCTGAGTATTTAAAATGCTCTCTTTCCTCTTTAGCTTGATAGGAAATATGACTTTTCCTCCCAAATAAATCTTAAATCCTAAAGGAGAAAAAACACTAGTTGTTCATGAAGAGCATGAGGGAAATCACTGTTGGAATTTATTTCTTATGGATGACACAACAAATATTGTAGTCATGGGTAAAAGTACAATACCCAAAGATACTTTTAGCTTCTCTCATTCCTTGGAGTCTAAGACCAGCAGAGACTCCCTATGCCTGAAGAAAGCTTGCTAAGAACTTCTTTTCCAACTACTCAGTTGGTCTAATAAAAGATATCACATCTAACCAAAGAGCTTTGCCTGCCTAAACCCGAAGATAGAATCTTTCTGAGGGAAGTTGGTTTGAAAATGAATTACCTGGTGTACAGGGGTGTAGATTGTAGTCGTGTTGGTCTAAGGGCATAGGCAGACAAGGTTCTTTTCGTGAATCTCATATTTTTTATTAGACCAACTTAAATAGTTGATAAAGCTTGCTTAATAATTGTTTTCCAACTATTTAACTATTTAAGTTGGTCTAATAAAAGATATCAGATTCATGCAAAGAACCTTGCCTTACTTGGTGTACTGCATTTTTTGATTCCCCTTCTATGCAACGCTGGTCAGGCCACAGCTGGAGTACTGCATGCAGTTCTGGGTGCCGCACTTCAGGAGGGATGTGGACAGCATGGAGAGGGTCCAGAGGAGGGCCACTCGCATGATCAGGGGGCAGCAGGGCAGGCCCTACGAG
>NW_017728947.1:65811396-65819061 GCF_001723895.1 Crocodylus porosus | reverse complement strand
AAGCAACTTCCAAGAGAAGTGGTGCTGGCTCCTACCTTGGGGCTTTAAGAGGAGGCTGGATGAACACCTTTCTGGGGTCGTTTGACCCCCAGTACTCTTTCCTGCCATGGCAGGGGGTCGGACTTAACGATCTGCTCAGGTCCCTTCCCACCCTACCGACTATGAAACTGTAAAACTATCAATGCAATGCAACTATAGGTTTCACTTTCACCAATTATCAACAATTTCTTGACAGTTACACAGGAGTGAAAGGGAATAGTAATATTCCTACCCAATCTGAAATAAAGCCAAGGAGGTTTTTGCTCCAAGAGTCACTGATCAATAGATTTAGATTGCTCAAAGGGGCACATATTATGACACACTATCCCAGGAAACCTTATTTATAAGTTAATTGTTGGAGTGGTGCATTTTTCCTTTCTGTTTCTTGTAATAAATTTTAGGAAGGTACTATTCCTGGGGGAAAAATGGTGATGATACACTTACTTTTAATAAGCTTTATAGACATAATCTTTCTCTAATAAAGCAAATATTACATTATGGATTTTATTATTTGCCACTCCAGGCCAAATTTTGTTTACAGAGTCACAGTAAAAAATATTGGTGGGTAAAAAATATTAATCTCAAGTGTTTTCTCTTCAGTTTGAAAAGTTGCTACTTAAGAATGATTTGTAAAGGTGAAGCATATTGTCTTCCACTTGATCACTATGCCTTGTATTCACAGTTATTTCACTGTCCCATTTTTATTGTTAGTGTTAGTATTTTATAAACTTAGGATTCTCTCTTCATCCAGGAAAAACTGACAGTGAGAAGAAATAGAATTCATAGAAATCCTTTCTCCTTCTGGAAGAATAGCGGGGGAAACTATTCAGGTTTAGGGGTAAATTTTTCATAGGTAGAGACATGATGTTAAAAGGTGTTCAGAAACCACAAAATGGGTCTGAAAAACAAAATTATGCTATTCAAAACTTTTTCATTTAATTTTAGATGCAGAACATTCCTCATATATAGCACTGTATGATTTACCCAACAGAATGCTGGATGAGGACTCAGGAGAGTCCAACCTCTGACACTTACCGATACATTAATTACACCCAGTATGAAAAATAACTTTTTTTTCTCTTAAAACTATTTCTTAATAATTTCAGTGCATATTGCCAAGTTCTAATGCTGTGTGAGAGAGTAACTAGTGAATCCCTATTATGTTCTCCACATTGTTATTTTATAGACTTCTCCCATATGAACCCAATTTATCTTATTTATAAAATGACAAGTCCTAGCTATTTAGTATCTTCCTAAATGAAATCCTCTCCATATCCCTAATCATCCTTGTGAACTGCTCTGCACCTTTTCAACCTCTATGATATGTTGTTCAACTAAAAGACCATAAGGGGTTAATCTGCAGCCCCTCTACTCCCAACCAGCTCTTGCTCCTCCCACCATTCTGGATGCTACTGCAGCTAGGGTCTTCCTGGAAATATGGCTAGGAATGTGGGAGGAGGGACTTCCTGCCCCTCCTGCACAGTGTAGCAACATGGGAGGGTGATTGCTCACACTATAGTGGGTGGGGGGAGGCATCTGCACATGCAATGAAGTGGTTAAGAAGGCCTCACATGTGCCTTATGCCAGTGGAGCTTATGGCATGGTGCAGTGGGACAGCCTGAAACTGGGGATGTGGGAGGGGGTGCTGTTGCCCCTGTTGGTGCAGTCCCCACTTGCTGTGAAGTTCGACACCCCAGTTCCACTATATCCTTTCAGAGGTGGGGGCACCAGAATTGCATGCAAGTCTACCATGTACTTATATAGTGGTATACTAACATATTCTGTTTTTTTTTCAACTATTAATTTTTAGCTGCCTGTTTGCTGCTGAAAACTGGGCAGATGTTTTCACAAAACTATCTACAAACTTCCAAGAGACATTTCCTGAGTAGTAAAAGCTAATGTAGAGGCCATCATCATCTATGTACATCTTGGTTAAAACTTTCCCATGTATATAATTTTACACTTATCAACATTGAACTTTATCTGCCATTTTGTTGACTAGTCAATTCATTTTTATTAAATCCTGCTGAAATTATTGAGTCAGCTTTATTTTTTACCACGTTGAATACTTTGTCGTCACCCTCAAACTTGAGCACGTTGTTATTCCACCCTCTCCCCGCTTTTAAAATCATTTATGAATATGTAAACAGCACAAGCCCCATCACAGGTTGTTGGGGAACTCCACTGAGAGAATTAACAATTTATACCTACCTTTGCTTCATATCCTTTAGCCAGTTACTGATCAACAAGCAAACCTTGCCTCTAATATAATGACAGCTCTTAGTAGGAATTTGTCAAAAGCTTTTTGGAAGTTCAGATATACTCTAATAACTAGATCACCCTGACTCACATGTTTGCTATTGTCCTCAAAGACCTCTAGTAGATTGGAAAAGTATGAACTTTCCTTTATAAAAGGTGTGTTGATTCTTCTCTTTGTTACTTTGCAATCATTTAATACTTCCATAACCAAGTACTAAATGACTGTTCAGTAACCAGCATTACTGCATAGTACTGCCACCACACGGTTTTGCCCAGCACTATTGCACAGTAGCAATGAGCTACTGTGCAGTCGCTCATTATTACTGCACAATAGCGTTCCATCACAGGTAATGCCTAGCAATGTTATTGCATAGTAGCAATGAGCTACAGCACAGTAGCTTGTTGCTACTATGCTGTAGTGTCTCATGTAGACACACCCACTGAGTATTAACGTGAGGTCTACGATAATTATTAATGTCTGTAGATATGCAATTTGGGGTTTGATCTCTGTGGCTGAAGCACCCTGCCACAAGAACCTGAAGAATTAAACAAAAGAAAGAACCTTACTAAGTGATGCCAAGGAAATTGGTGAGCCAGGGTGGAAAAGGCAGATCAAAGGCTGCCACAGCAAACCCAGCTGCTGGGGTTAAAGCCCAAGGGAGAGAGAATGGCACAGCCAAAAAGGAGGAAAAAAGCTCAGCCGAAAAGTTAAAGGGAAAACAGCTGGGTCGGGAAGGCAGTGAATCAGACGCTGCCACAGCAGACCCAGCTGGCCAGAAAGTAAATTTAAAGGGACACAAAGAGAGTGTCAGGTGTCAGACAGAGGAAGGGGGAGATGAGGCAAGAAGAAGGAAGTTGGCGCAGACTGAGGAGAGAAAGAACCAACCCCAGGGCATGAATGAAAGCCCTGGTCCCCTGACTTACCTGGTGAAAGCCAGTGAAGAGACAGAAGAGGCTGCTCCATTGGTGACAGCCAGCACAAAAATGGAGGAAACTGATCCATCAGTGAGTCTAGTCCTAAGGGGTGAAGGTAACCACTTCAAGAACCTAGAGGAGAACAAAGGCACAGATGAGATTACACCCAAGGAGGGGGGTAAGTCCATCTTGACCCCGAAGATAAGGGTGGGATTAGAACTAAGAAGTGGCTGTCTGGGACCCAGGCAGGTAAGAATGGGGCAAGCAGCCAACTTGCTTAAGATGAGGACCCCAGCAAAGGGGTCCATAAGACTGAATCCAAATCTTCAGTACTATAGGAGAGCAACAACATACCCAGAACTTCTGGTGTGGTTAGGGTAGGGGATGGGGATGGTGGAGCCCTGTGAAGAAAAGCCAAATTTTTGAGCCTATAACCAACCCTTTTTGTCTTCCAAGAGTATTTTGCCACCTTTTTCTCAAGCATCAAGGCATGGCAGGAGATTTTTCAAAGGACAGAACATTACACAACCACTTACTATCTCCCTCAGGGCTCTTAGGTGAGTACAACCTGGTGTTTGTGTTTAATTTATTGGTTTCCTCTATAACCTCTTGTGCTGACATTCTTAAAATCAACTCACTGATTTCTCTAGTTTAGAAAATGTTCCTGAAGTTTTATCCTAATTTCAAAAAAGGCATTTCTTTTAACTTTTAATATTAGATTTTTTTTTCTCACAAACTGATATATTGGCCAGCCTATGCAGATGCTTTCTTGTCTTAATAGAACAGATGTATTTGTTAGTATATTGCAGTTAACAAATAATATAGATCAAGCAAACGCCTGAAGAAGTCCAGTGATTTGAACATTAAGTTGTTCTTTCTCCCTAGCATTGCTTACATTTTTTGCATGTTTACTTCCTATTTTATACTACATTTGTAATTTATTATATGAAGTAATAGAGCGAAAATATGTTGTAAATCCTGTGATTTTTTTTAAAGTATGTACAAACTGTTATTGTCTTGAAAGTGTGTGTTTTTGGGGTAGGGGATAGAAACCTAATAGTACTAGCTAGATTCATTGTACAAGCTCATATCCTGGCTGAAACACATTATATTCCAGGCTTGAGTTTCTCCTGGAAATAACCAAACATTATTGTCTGATGGTGCAGGAGAGAGCTTGGCATGTTATAAAGTAAGAATAAACACAGCAATAGAGGAAAGTGAAATAGAATAATTACAGCTAGGGAGGGAATCAGAACTCGCAGGTTCTATTTCCAGTTCTGCTATTAATTGTGCTCTGACCTGTGCTAAGTTACTTTTGTACATCTCTTTTTCTCAGTTTACTTATCTATAAATTGCAATATCTATCTTCTATATTTGTTATTAGTTCCAAAATTATTTGAAATATTTTTTCTTTAGATCCTAAACTGCAAACTCCAATTCATTGAAATTAGAAGCGTTCTTTGATCTCAAGGTGATCAGATGTTCAAAATGAAAAACTAAGCCATGTTTGGGGGAGGAGACATGTCAAGGGAGGGAAGTAGGGCTGGAGATGAAGCATATGCCAATGGAGGGTCAGAAAGAAACAATGAGCAGTTGAGCCCTGTATTAGCTATGAGTTTGAAGGAGTAAGAGCAAGACAGTATCAAGAAATCATATTTTCCTAAGTTTTCATGTGTGAATTAGTTCTCACTGTTTTCTTTCTTCCTTCCATTACTTTATATTTAGACTCAGTCATTCTTTTATTCTTGCATTGCTTCTTTTTTTCTTTTATTTTCCTCCTGTTAATTATTGTCACATCATTCAAGCTCTCATCATCCCTCAGTGCCACAGCAAAATGCCAGCTGTATCTCAACATCCGTCTCCTTCTGGGCCTTTAGAACTTTCTTCCTCAAATTGAATAACTCACTGGACCTATAAACTTTGTCTAGAATTATCGAAAGATCAATCTGTGTCACTGTATTTTCAGTATTCTCATCATCCAATCAAGTCAGAAATACCAAGAGAGTAGCTTTTTCCCCAGCATTTCAACACCTCTGCTTCAAGCCCCAGACAGAGATGAGACTAAAGTGTGATTTCAAAATGGCAAGGAAAATGTGTGACAGACAGAAATGACAAGACTTTGTTGATAGTTGGTGATATAGTAAAGTAAAATCCATTCCCATTGTCCCTAAGCAATATGTGTAGTCCTAGGTTCTGTATTACTTCAACTTTTTCTTTGAGCTCAATTAGATTCCAAGTCAGAAAAGATGAAAATCATCTGCACATCTGTCTCAGTCACACATGTTTTGAGGTACCCATATGCATACTTGTTTTATTTGATATGACTTTAGCATCAGTAAATATTAGAGCCCTAAAGGTAATGACAGAAAGGCTGTGATGAATGCCTGTCTTGCCTAGTTGTGCCATAGCTCCACATTATGCAATCTTTGCCCCATTCACCCCACTTGGTTTAGAGATACATATTTCACCACATAGGCTGTGTCCAGATAAACACACACATGCAGTTTCTGGTGCCTCAACCTGTTTAAAGTACTACAAGTCACATGTGGTGCCATAATTTGATACTGGGAACTCCTGGTATAAAAAAAATGCAGCCAAAAAAAGTGGTGCATGCTCCAGGAGTGTATGCCAAAGCAACTGAAGGCTGGGTCCTCCAAGGAGGCACTCTGGCTGCTAGCCAGAGCATTTCCTCTCCTGTAGGTCCACATTGGCTCCTCCAGCATGCTGGGAGCCAGGAGAAGCAGGGAATGGGCAGTTTGTCAAAAGCAGGCCATTGTACTCTGCACTGCAGCACACATGTGGGGCATACACACTAGCAAAAAGTAGCAAAACAAATTCATGCCACTACTTTTCATGCAAAGTAGCAGAACAAATTCATGCAAGCACAAGTGGGGACATGGCTATAAAGTCCAATATCTGTACTTAGCATGGAAGGTAAGTCAACCCTACATTGATGCTGGAAATTGAGCAGCAAACTGAATGTTCGCTTTCTAAATTAACATTTTGTTTTCCAAAGCTAAATTTATCCCTAGTAATTAACTGAATTTTTAAGACAATAAAAATCCCATTCAGTGACAAAAAAATCTGAAATTACTATCCTATATGCTATCAAATGAAAGGCAGTAGCTTTATGCAGAAATGTTAACCAGGGCTTATGACTCAAATCAGCAAATACCAAGCAAAAGAAAAAACATAGTCTTAGACCTAGAGGTAGGTCTTGCCTAATGAATCTCATCTCCTTCTATGACCAGGTGACATATCACCTGGACAAGGGAGAATAGATTAACATCATGTATCTGGAATTTTAAGAAGACTTTGATCTGGTGTTCCATAATTTCCTCTTGGAAAAATTGGCCAACTGTGGCCTTGGCCACATCACAGTCTGATGACTGAGGAATTGGCTCCGAGGACAGATGCAGAGAGTGGTGGTTGATGGAAGTGAATCATCATGACACTCCATGGCCACTGGTGTCCCCCAAAGCTCCATCCTTGGACCTCTTCTCTTCAATGTCTTTATCAGTGATGTGGATACTGGTGTCAGAAGTGGACTCTCCAAGTTTGCCGATGACACTAAACTTTGGGTAGAGCATCCACACCTGAGGATAGGCTGGTGATCCAGGCTGACTTGGATAGGCTCAAAAAATGGACAGATACAAGCATGATGACATTTAATACAGACAAATGCAAGGTACTCCACCTCGGGAAAAAACCCTGCAGCATGCTTATAGGCTTGGCAATGCTACGCTTGCTAGCACCATGGCTGAAAGAGACTTGGGGGTCATGACTGACAACAAAATGAACATGAGCCACCAATGCGATGTCACAGCTGGCAAAGCAAACCAAACTCTGCCTTGCATCCATACATGCAAGTACATTTCAAGTAAACCTTGGGATGCCATCCTCCTGCTGTACTCAGCCTTGGTGAGGCAGCAGCTGGAGAACTGCATCCAATTCTGGGCTCTGCAATTCAAGAAGGATGTAGAGAAGCTTGAGACAGTCCAGAGAAGAGCCACATGCATGATCAGAGGATGAGAGAATAGGCCTTATGAAGAGAGGCGAAGAGCCACGGGACTCTTCAGCCTGGAAAAGCACAGGCTCAGGGGTGACCTGGTGGCAGCCTATACGTACATCAGAGGTGTGGTGCATCAGGATCTGAGGGAATGCCTGTTCACCAGAGCACCCCAAAGAATGACAGGGTCCAACAGTCACAAACTCATAGAATCATAGAATCATAGAAGTAGGGTCAGAAGGGACCTTGTAGATCTTCAAGTCCGACCCCCTGCCTGGGTAGGAGAAAAAACTGGGCTCAAATGAGTCCAGCCAGGTAGTCATCAAGCCTCCTCTTAAAGATCCCCAGGGTAGAAGCCAGCATCACCTCCCTAGGAAGTTGGTTCCAGCTCCTAGCCTCCCTAACTGTGAAGTATCATAGTATCATAGTAGCTAGAGTCGGAA
>NW_017728947.1:65789046-65810746 GCF_001723895.1 Crocodylus porosus | reverse complement strand
GGTCCCTACTTAGTTCTTGTCTAATCTAAACCTACTCTCTAATAATTTGTGTCAATTGTTCCTTGTCCTGTTAGGGGGTGCTAGGGGAAACAGTGTCTCCCCTAAACTGTTCTGGTCCCCCCTAGTGAGTTTATAGACAGTTACCAGGTCCTCCCTCAGCCTTCTCTTGTGACAGCTGAACAGGTTTAGGTCCCGCAGTCTTTCAATGTAGGGTCTGCCCTGTAGTCATGCAGGTGGCCCTCCTCTAGACCCTTTCAATGTTGTCCACAACCCTCCTGAAATGGGGCACACAGAACTGGACCCAGTACTCCAGCTGTGGCCTGACCAGCGTCGCATAGAGGGGGAGGATCACCTCCATGGCCCTACTTGAGATGCACCTGTGGATGCATCACAAGGTCCGGTTAGCCCTGCCAACCGTGACCTTGCATTGTCAGCCCATGTTCATCTTGGAGGCAATAATATAAAATTGCATGTCTCATAGATATTATATGGCCTACATTGACATAACTAAAGCCTTTGATTCAGTCAGCAGAGCAGCTCTATAGAAGATCCTAATGAAATTTTGATGTCTTCCAAAGCTTGTTGCTTTTATCAGATGACAAAACAGCAACCATCCTAAGCAATGGCTTGGAAATGGACCCCATTACTAGTAGGACTGTAATCAAACAAGGATCTGTGATTGCATCAACACACTTTTCTATCTGTACCACAGCTATGTTGCATCTCTTTGCTGATAGAGTTCCACCTTGATTTAGCATCCAGAATTGCAAGGACAGGAATCAATTTAGCATCAACCATTTATGTACCAAATGCAAGATAACCAACACCTCCATTACTGATCTTAAATATGCTGAGCATTGTGTCATGTGGGTCCACTCAACTAAAGAGCTTCAGTTCAGTCCTGACTGCTTCTGTGAAGCATAAGAAATGCTTGGACTCACTGTCAACTTTGCAAAAACCAAGATACTTTACCAACCAACCCTAAACCAATCATTCATTCCTCTACAGATGGAGGGAATACTAGGAGAATGTTGAACATTTTTCCTACCTGGGTAACAACCTTTCCCAAACAGTAAACATAGAAAAAGAAACACCAGATGTAATCTGCCAGTGCTGATGTCCCCAGTTTTGTCTTAAATGATCATGACATCAGGACCTATAGCAAACTTCTTTTGTGCTAGCCTGTTGTCATCCCTACACCGTTGTATGAGTGTGAAATTTGGATGACATATTGGAAACATCTGAAAATTGTGGAACATTACCATTAGTGATGATTTTTGAAAATCCTCTATATCAATTAGATGGATGGAAGACATGAATGTACTGAAGCTATGTTTATATAGCACCTGCTCCATTGGACAGGTTGTGTCAAAAGGATGCCTGACAGCTGGTTCCTAAAACAGGTCCTATACTCCCAACTTACCAATGGGCGCTGCTCTGTAGGTTGGGAAAAGAAGAGATTCAAGGACTCCTTGAAGGCCAATCTGAAAAAACCACAATATTAACATAAATACCTGTGAGGCTTGGGCACTGAATTGTCCCCAGTGTTGGGCTAAAGCATGGAAAGTACTTCCCAGCCACTTCCTCACAATCGACCCTTAGTCACATACCTTTCTGGCTCCTGTTTAACCCTTCCCCACATGCTCTGTCTTGGTGGACATGTTTACAGAACCACAGCATAACAGCGTCTTAGATTCATAAAGAGAAATACAATGGGGTATGTAAATGTGAGTAGATGTTCACTGTTTTGTGAACATACAGGCAGGGGGCTTTACTAAATGAAGGTTTAGCCAATATCAGAATGGGAAAAGGAATACATTATGATTAGCTAATGCCGTTTCTGTCATCTGTGCTTAAATAATCATACACCCCCTTCTCCAAGTCTTGTTCCTCCTGGACCTCATAACATTTGATGAACATCTGCTTAGCTGTAGTGCAATTAGTAGACTAAATGATCCAAGCTGAAGAAATAGGCAGTGCTTTACCTTTTCTACTGTTTTGATTCAGATATATAGGGGCCACTTCTCTTGATTATGCCAGCTGACCTCAGGAGTGTTTCTAGTGAAAGAAATAAACTTACATTATTACAAAAGGATCCAAGGCTTGGTACAGACATTAAAAAGCCCAAGCTGTCAGCAGCAGACAAATAGCAGAGGCAGCAGCACAGTTTGTTCCCTGGGGCTGTGCCCACTCATGGGAGAAATGTGGGTCCCTAGGTGGGTTCCTGTACACCGTCCAAGGGACCTCCATGTACCCTGTGAGGAGGCACAGACCTGGGGAGCCTGACTGAGCTGCAAGGCATGGCAGAGAACCCCTTCTCCCCCATCATCATCAGGCACTGTGCTGACTACTTTATGAGAGCGCACTGGCAAGGCTGGCTGAGCACTCAGTTGGATCAGCCGAGTGTAGGCTGAGTTCCAGTGAACCTTCCTGTGAGAGAGTGCTAGTGGGATGCTGCACAGAAGCCTGAGATGCTGGAGGACAGTGATTTGATAGGGGATCTGGTACAGAAGTTTGATGCTCTGGACTAACTAAATTCAGATAAATTTGAGTGCATATCAGCCCAGGGTTATCTTAGACCTGGTTCCGCCATTTTTAGTCCAGACTAAACTTCTGTACAGTTATGGCTTTTGTTCAAATTCTGATCACTTATTGTGGATTATGTGTCACACCTGTATCTATCCTGAGAGTAAAAACAGAAAGGAGTCTTCCTCCGATGGAGACAAACAAGTGTTTTAACTGAAAATGTGATTTATCTGAACGTTATTGTTTGTACACCTTACAGTCCAGACTTTTCAAGTGTCGGTCACTACCCAGAAAGTATGGAAATGGTGTAAGTGACCCCATGTGTGGTATGTAAGGCAAAAGGATGTGTAAGGCATCTCACAACTGTGCCCTTGATGAACCACTAAATATTCAAGCAATTGACTATAGAGCTTTAAAAGAACTAATAATTATTTTATAAGAACATCAACCTGAAGTTCTGTGCTACTCTGACAGAAGACCTTGAGTTAAACTGGAGAGCAATCCCTTGGTAATACTGCTTCACTGGATTATTCAGCAGGTCATTCTCTGATTCAGGGACTCTATAATTGCCTCATTTATGAAACAGACACAATGCTTTTCAAAGAAGAAAGAAAAACCCTATTCCACTGCAAATATGAGTAGAATCATAAAGGACTCTGTGATGTGATGATGTGAAAAAATGGAAGTAAGGATACTTCATCTCATATTCCCACTTGGCACACATTCATTCCATTAAGCTGATATCTTCCTTTTACCATGACTAGAAATAAACCCTATAACTTCAAATGTATGTTAGTTAACTGGCAATAAGATCAAATTTTCCCTTCTCAGAGTCATTCCTGTCCTTCAGTGTTCCACTCCAGGTCTCTTCAGTCCTACCTACATCTGCCTTAAAAATAGAGAGTAGACTATATGTTTTGGCTATGGTATTTTAGATATATTTATATGCATATATTCAAATTCCAAATAATTCCCCAACAAAAAAAAGTTCCTAGGAGGCTCAGACAGGCACACCTTGCCTCTGTAGTGTTGTTTTCCTGCAGTTTGTATGTCTTAATGATTTTATGTCTCACTTTGTCTATATAATAAGTGCAGAATTGAAAACCATTTTTTAAAATATCTAATTGTATGGGAAGCTGAAACTAAGGCACATCAAAAACTACTTCTACCATCTAAATATCTTTTACTAAATCATTTTACTGTGCAAAATGAGCACATGTGGCTATTGCTACTGTGGATATTTCTGCTGTTCATGATTTTTACATATTATACAAACAGACACACATTATTATTATAAAATGTCTTTCTAAGAGCAACATCAGCTTGTTTCTGTTAACTCTTTGTTTACTCTGTTTTCTGAAATGTTTGTAAATATAAATCAGCTAGATTTGTTCTTTAATGTCTTGCAGCATATACCCAAGGAGAATTCAAAGCAGAACTGTTCAAATAGTTCTACATTTCAATATTTTTGTCAAGATGCTGATGTTCCATGGTAAAGGTAGAAAGTATTGGTAATTAAGTTGCTGTGATTTTCAACCTTTTTTTCCAATCAGCTACTGAACCAACTTATTCTAATTTCAATAATTTGATGAAACAAAGAGATAAAAATACTGATGAAATATTCAAAACAAGAGTTTTGACCAAACTCCCACCTGTGTTTAATCAGTGAAAATAAAAGATACAGTGGGATTTTGAAAATTATGTTGAAATAAACAGATACCAACTATCTTTTTACTAAAGAAATAGAATATTTGAGACTCTAAAATTAATTCTATAGTTGGAATACTATTACCCTATGTAGTTTGCCTTGTACTATTTAATTTACCATTTTTATGAATGGCCAGATGTTGTCAGTAATGTCATAAAAGGTAATCTAAAATGCCTTAATAAATTGGTTAATAACCCAAAAAAATCTCAATTCAAATTAAAATAATGACTGAGAATGTTTCGAGGAAAAGGTTTTGAAATAAGGTGATCATTCCTTTTTTAGCTTTATACAAAGGAATACTATTTCAACATTTGACGAGTGAGAATAATCCAGTTATTTAAACAGGTAACCTGAACAATAAAAAATGGTTTTGTCTGACTACAGATCCTTTCACATTCAGCGAAGATTCTACACAGAATAATATTCATTTATAAATAAACAAATCTCTGAATATGGATAATTCCTCATTCTCTTCACAGTATTTCACTAATTATCTCAATGTGAATAACCCATTCCTTCTCCTATTGAAATCAATGGTTATTCTGTTATTAAAGAAGAGGACAAGGTTGATGAGGACAATGTGTTTAGGGAGAGGAAAACTGTTTTGCATATTTTAAAGTGTATTTAGGGTCATTAGTATTCTTTTGTTTGTAATGACATATCTCATGCCTCATTTTGGTGGTAAAAGGGAAAAAATATAGTTGCTAGATTAGAATTCATAAAAGAAGAGTTGTGAAAATTGCCTTTGCTTGCAAGGCCACCATTTCAGAAACTGGCTTCTGTCTTTGCAGATATCCTCCTCTGCTATTTTAGATTGGGGTGGCCAACCTGCAGCGCAGATGCCACAATAGGCATAGGCAGCCCTTATATATGGCAGATTAGGGAGGGAATGGGGAACACTGTGATGGATAGAGAAAGGAACAGAAAGTCTGACAGGACAATTTGACAGAGAACCCAGAGAAGGGAGCAGAAAGTAGAGTAGCAGATCAAGCAGGGGAAGGGAATCAAAGAAGCACTTAGGGAAGGTGTGGCTATAATTTGTTATATTCCTGCTAAAAAGGATGGCCCCCCACTGGGCTAAACGTATCAATTTCTGCTTTATCATAATACTCAGGTATTTTGATACATATCTGAAAAGAACTTTCAGCTGAGTATTATCTCCAAATATAGCTAGCTAGCTAGATGTTTGTAAATAATTCTGAATTTACAATTGTACTACTTAACATAAAATAAAATAAAATATAAAGCCCAATTGATAACAAATAGAAATGCCATTCACTGTGCAGGGCATTACGAGAAGTAATTTCCTCCTCCCTTGATCAGGCCCACTTAGATTATGATACTAGCATAAGGGAGATAGTCATGGACTTCTCATCTATAACACTCTACACAAAACAACTGGATGAATATAGAGGAGAAACAGGACACAAAGTGAGTCCAGCTTTAGTCAGATAAGTAGGGAATAAAATGCTTTGTGAAATAATTTACTTCCTCTTCAAAACAGAGGGCAACTGTACTGGAATTGTGATTGAGTCATAAATCATAGTTTGAGTCATTCCTTGGGTAGCGAAACTGAACATACCACTATACAGTTCTTTATTAGGATTCTAAAGGTTTGGTCTAGTTATTAATTACATGTCCATAATGGAAGTGGCTATGAAAGCCATGTTAATTCTGAACATAGAAAATATGTGAGAAAAAATACCACACTTACAGATAATATAACAGAACACAACAGCAGTTATCACAACATGTTACAATTCTCTGTTATTAGATGGACTGCTATCCATTGTTAATAGGTTTTGTATTATTTAAGCTATTATTATCCCTTGTATTTTAAGATGCTCTTTGTACGTTATGTTTCACTTGAAAGGGAATTTCCTAACAGTATTTCCTATCTTCCAGTTTTGGAAATATGTAAGTAGATGTTTGTTTTCAATTGGCCAAAACACTGATTTTTTTCACACTATATGCAAAATTTTGATCCTTTCTCAGGTACAACCTCAATGACGATTATGTTTATATCAGTAGAAAAATAAATCCTTTTAAATACAATTTGAAAGCACAAGCTATCTTTTTGGAAACAGTAACAGCTGAAATCAATACTGAATCAAACAGGAACCAATAATATTTTACAAAATATGTTTTCATAAGACAAATTTCAGTCTGCTAAAGCAATTTGTAGCTGGGGACTTGCAGGAAAACTGAAGGAGCCTCTGATCAATGAATAGACACAATATTGTTGCCAGCAACAATAAAGGGTGCAATAATAATGAGTGAAATTAATCACTTAAGCAAGCAAATGTTACTTCTGTTGTCATCACTGGGAACCAGCACACTTAGATGAGAACCTAATTTGACTGATCAAGTCCAATATCGTAGGGAAATATAGCTAAGTAGTTGACAAAGGCTGCTTTTATGCACCTGTATGTGTAAACTGCTCTCTCAAATTAAATTGATATGTTAATGCATTGAGGCACAACAGGTTTTAGGATTTGACAGTTTAAAGACAGACATTTTCATTACTTCAGTAGCAATAATTGGTAGGCAGGGGCTCAGAACCATCCTTTAAAGACAGAACAAACACATGGCCCATCTGCCCTCACTGGATGTGTCCCCCTGAGTGTGCACATATGGTTTGACACTGGGAAATCCTGGTGTCAAAAAAACCCCACCACTAAAAGAGTGATGTGGTGGACATGGTCATAGTGGGCACCACCAGAAACCAGAGCCTGGCTGCTGGCCAGGCTCCAAGTGCCCAATTTGGCACTGCAGTTGCCTTGGGGAGCCCCCAGAACCCCCTACCCTACCTAAGTCCCTTTTCCATGTGCTGGAGCTCATGTGCAGGAATGTGCCCAGGGAAAAATAGCAGTGGCACAAATATATGCCACTGCTATTTGTCCTGCAGGAATGTGTGCCTCCGCATGTGCACATTTCTGACAATGTGCCCAATTTATTTGAGATTGAATTTTTCTAAAAAAGGCACACCAGTTATCTTTTCACTAGCAATAAACATCATTTTCATGCCAAGATATTTCACTAATAACAATTAAACAAAATGCTACACAGTTTATTAAAACATTTCCATCAGAAGGCCAGTAGAAGCAAAAGAAATTTCACCTATGTTTTATAATGCAAATCCAGCTTCCTATCTGCAATAGGCGCTTTTTGCTCCATAAGTTGGTTAGAATTAGAAGAACTTAATTTCTTGAGGGGGAAAGGAAGATATATTATGTCTTGAAAACAGCAGAGCTCAGCATTGCCAGGCCTCAAGTAGAGTAAGGAAGAACAAAGGTGATTATGCTTGTGGAAAGGGTGAGCAACAATAAATCCCGTTCATCAATAATAAACATAGAGTGGTTCTGCCACTTAGGTTTTCTCCCTTCTAGAACAGTAGTTCTCAACCAGGGTGCCATGGCACCCTGGGATGCCTTGAAATCCCTTTAAGGCTGCTACACAATGATAGGTGTGATAGGTGTGCAGATATGTTTCACAGGATAAGTCCAGAGTTTTCAAATAGGAATGCATACTTTTAAACACATTATATCCTGTGGTGGTCATTCTGAGTTATTTGCAACAGAAGAGTCACTCTATAATTTTTTTGTATTAAAAAAAAAGAGTAAAAACAAAGAGCTGGCATTTTCAAGGGGTGTCTTAAGTCTATCAAGGGGTTGCTTGAATTAATTGAGCTGTGCCTTTGAGAGCAACGGTTCTAGACCTTAACAGATACACATATGACACATTTACATGTTGCCCTATGACAGCATTGTTACTGCTCTGTGCTTTAGTACTACCCTCCCCCATAAATAAAGGTGTTGGGTTACAGCGCTATGTTACTGAGGAAGGGGGAGAAAGGCTTTCTGCTCCCAGCTTGGCCAGAGGAGTTTGTCATTTTATTTTCCCTCAGTTTTACAGTTCTATCTGATGCTATCTTGGGATGCTTTGGCCTGAAAGAAGCACCCAGAAATATTACTGTGGGAAAAGCATCCCCAAGGTTTGCAGGGTCTGTGTGTCCTGGGCTGCACAAAGCCTTATCAGAGACCAGTGCCCAGGTGGTGGCAACGTTACCTCAGGCTTGCTGTTGTTCTTCAGAAGCTGGGACTACCAGCTGTAGGCTCCCCAAGGGAGACTTCCAAAGTGTGGTTTTTGGGTCTGGCACAGTGAGGCAGGTGCCTCTGCATAGTAGTGCCCTCTACTGTGCATGCCACATTAATCATATATGATATTTATCTAAGTATGTTCAGTTTGATACCAATGGTCTTTTACATGAATACTGGCAAAGCACCAGCAGAAATATACATATAGCCAAAGATATTCTTCATAGCTATACAGGATTTATTTGCCAAACTGCAGTTCTCCAAACTATTTAACATCCTAGACATACAGTGTGAGGATGAGGGGATGAGAAATGATGTCCAATGGAGTAGCAATTATGCCACTTGTGTTTTCCTGAATATTGAGTGCCAAGGGTTAAAAACCAAACAGGGGACAGAAGCCATATTCTAGGACCCCATTGGACCAGGCCAGTGACCAACTCAGTGGGCATGTCTACAGATGCATTAACTCTGGCCTAGATTTACTGTGGTGTAAACTAAGCCAGGGTAAGGGTTTTCAGGGGGCAGCCTGCTGCTTGGGTGGGGACAATGTGTCACTGCTAGCTGCCCCACCAGCAGATCAGGACAGGGATCTTGGACCTACCCCACCCCTACAGATCTTTTCAAGCCCCATGCCACAATCCTGTGATCAGGGCTGTCAGAGCAAAATTTTGTATGTATGCTGATAACACAGAGAGTTAGAACTGAACATGCACAGACAAACCTAGCAAGCAGAAAATTCCACTGCATGCCCAGCATGTCCCCCTGCTCGACTCCAAGGCTTGTCAATCAAGACTGCCATAACGCACATGCTCAGTTTACTCAGAGCATGAGGTAATCTGATCTAACGCACATGCTCAGTTCACTGACTGCATGATGTAATTGGACTAGAAATTTCTATGAAGCGAGCAGCCTGATTGGCCACTAAATTCATATAAAAGGCTTGTGAACACACCCCCTGGGGAGGTGAGGTGGTGTGTGTGTGTTTTGGAGGAGAGACTGTGCTCGACCAGTGAGCAGAGGCTAGGGACTTTCACAGGAAGAGAACGATCCTTAGAGCAGGGGCTGAGGCTGCAGGGGCTACTCCTAAGGAGGGCTTCTAGCCCACTGGTCTCTTCCTCGCTGCGATTTTGGCTATTCGATTCCTCTTCATTTCCCATCTCGATCTTTTGGCTACCGGACTGATTCTGGCACAAACCCGACTTACTGAGATCATGGCTTTACCTCATCATACCCGGCATTGACCTCGGCATCGTTCTCCATCAACTCCAGCATTGATTCCACTTTGGACTGGTGTCACAACGTGTTACAGTTTTGTTGTTCGTACCCCTTTAATGAGCTGTTGACCAGCCCTGGGACTAGTGAGTGGGCAGCGGCACCTATCCTTCGGGGTAGAAAGCAAGGGCTCGCTCGGGAACCCCATGGGCCAACAGACCCTTCTGTTGTTCGTTTTGGTAGCACTGTAACTGAAGCAAACTTCCTACCTATGCTACAGAAGTGTAAGTAAATAAAATTCAACTATTTTTGAAACCACGCAATTCCGCGTACCGCTCAGACTCCTCGCCGCTAATCCCGCCTGTTCCATATACAAACCCTCGGCCCACCATGACCTTGGGGCCTTTATTCCCCGACAAGGGCATGGGGCTGGGACCTGCCCCTGAATGGGACAGCTCATGGCCAGCCCCAGGCTGTGTGGAAAAGCCTACATATGCAGCCCAGAGCTGGCTCGGGACTGCCTGAAACAGGACAGTCCCCAGTCACCTCCAGGCCACATATGTTTCCTCATGAAGCCTGGGTCTGGCTTGGAACTGTCTCAGGCAGGGGCAGGTCCCAGCAAGCTCCAGGCTGGGCGGGAAACTGTTCACATGCAGGGAGCATGACTGTGGAGTGGGGACTGGGGAGCTTGTTTCCAGTGTTTGCCCTGCAGTTCCCAGCTCCTTCTCTTTGATCCAATCAGGAAATGGGGGGTGAAATCTTCATGCTGTCAGGGCAGAGCGATATTGTCCCTACCCAGGTATGCAGGGTAGGGGTTGGGGAGCTTGTTCCCTGCCTAGCTCCGTAATTGCAGAGCTGGGGGGGTGGGGAAGGGGAGGAAACAGGCTCCTCAGCCCCTGCCAACAAGGAGCTCCCAGTGCTGGCTCCATAACCATGTTTATCTCCCAATGCAAGCTTCATGGTCATAGAGCTGCTGCTGGGAGACCCTTATCTCCCACCCTGAGCCCTGCAGTGATGGGGCTTGGGCTGGGAGACACCTGTGACTGCATGGCTGGGAGATAAGGGTCTCCCAGCCCCCTGTTCCCCAATTGTGATGGCAGAGTGGGGGTTGCAAGATAAGGATCTTCCTGCCCCCTCTTCCTGATCACGATCTCAGAGCAGGGGGCTTGGAGATCCCTGCTGCCAGGAAAGAGGGACATAGTCCCCACCCAAGCTACTATGGAAGAGCCTGCCCCGGCAGCAGGCAGTTCCTGGGGGAAAGGGAGCTATCTCCTGCCTTCTGGTGGATGACTGATTGGGAGCAGAGTTTGCTTCTAGTCAGTTGTCTATATGAATACTATGGTGCCATTACTAATGCTGAGTAAATTTGCTACTTGTATTTTCAGGTAGCAAATTTACTTGGTATTAGGGAGGTTTACTGCAAAGTAAGCATGTGCACATGTAGACACATATGCCTACTTTGCAGTAAACTACACTAATGCAAAGTTAAGCATCTCATATAGACATGCCCACTGAGCCACACTGTTCTTGATTTGCTTGCTTCTTCCTGCCCACATGTATCTTCACCTCTTGGTTTCCCACTGGGTAAGCTTCAAGAACAAAGGTGGATACAGGATGGATGCGATGTATAGTGCCAAGCCCATGACCTAAAACACATTGCTAGGAAGAGGGAAAAGTAGGTTCAAACTCACTCTAGTTGAGGGGGACCTAGAACTAGGTCTCCTACTCCCTGCACAAGTGCCCTAACCACTAGGCCATTGAGCTAAAAGATGGAAGTGTTGGCCCTTGATTTATGACCCAGATACTTTGTTCCAGGTGGACCCAAACCCTCAGACAGACCACAACCTCTCCATTTGATAATAGACAAATGTTATTGATACACAGTGACAGCAGATAAGAATAATGAAAACAATTCTATATTTACCAGTCCCAGGGTTCACAGAGTTGACCTACATTTGGCCAGTGCATGAGCTTCACTATGAGGTTCTCTAAAATGTCAGATATCATCAGCCTGGAGATTGGAGGCTGAGGCCCCCACCCTGCACCCAGTGGAGTGGGTGAGATGGGTTAGTGATGTGTTCTCTGTCCATAGTGGCCTTGGGTTCCCCTCTCAGGGACCCTTTGCTCTTCTGAAATCTGTCCTTTTGTATTTTTTCACTCCTTTGATGACTCTTTATGTTTGGGTATTGCTGATTGATTTTTCCATTAGGCCTGTGAGAAGTAGCTATTATTCACTTTGGATTTGAATTTGGCCAATTCAGGGGACAGTGATTTGATTCAGTGATTCAAATTACTGTCCCAAATTGATTCAGCTGAATCTGATTTAGAGATTCAGCTGCTGCTGAATTGGCCGAATCTCTGAATTGGGCAGGCCCCATCCCCTGCCCGCTCTCTCATCCCTGTCAATGGCTGCCCCACCTGGCCCCAGCTCCCTACTCTTTAAAATAAATAAATAATAAAAAAAAGCCTTGGCCTGCCAGACAGGGGATGGTGATCCCCACTATTGTCCCCTGCCCCCCACTACCCCCCACACTGCATGGGGGGCTCTGACACAAGCCCCTATTCCCCACCCACTCTCCTAGCCCCAGCTCCCAGCTGTTTAAAAAAAAATTACCCTACTCACCAGCTTCTGCCAGGTGGGAGGGCAATCCTGTCTGCTCCCCACTGCCCCATGCAACATGGGGGGCTCTGCTGTGAGCCCCTGACCCTCACACACTCTCCCAGTCCCCCCCATGGCTGCCTCACCCAGCCCCACCTCCTGGCTCTTTAACAACAAAAAAAGTCCCCAAACTCACTGGCTCCTGCCAAGCAGGGGGGGTGATCATCACTGCACCCCACTGCCCACGCTACATGCAGAGCTCTGCTATGAGCCCCCAGACCCCCCCATGGTCCTTCCTTCAGCCCCCCTCCCCCACCCACTACTTACCAGTACAGAGTCTGGGTCCAGCCCCTGTGGCAGCAAGTGGGGACTGCCCAAACCTCTGAGGTTCTCCAAATCTTTTCTGAATTGATTTGGTGAGCTTCAGATTGATTCAGACCTTTTTATTGGTCTCCTGATTCAATTTAGATTTGGAGATTCAGCTGCTGAATCGGGCCAAATCTCCTTTGAATCAAATCAGCACCCAAAACTTCTCAAAGCCCTACTCTCCATGGTCATCAGACTGTCCACATTCTGTCCTGTCAGCATATTCCCTTGTTTCAGAAACCCATCACATGCACACACCCTAATTTGGTTCTTTCCAGTGTCTTCCTAATTTGGTTCATCTACCAAAACCAGAAATCCTCTGCACTTCAGCACTTTGACCTGGGGCCAATGTTGAAGAGTCCCTTTGTAGAACAGTGCCTTTGTATAACAGTCCCTGTTATAGAACAGTGTGGTACATGTCTTCAATTTCCCAGCCTATGTGTCTGCTTGTTGCTTGCCTGTGCTAGGCACAGTGGGCCTTGAAGGTACTTTGTCACAAGCTGGCTTTTAGAAATCAATGAAACCTTGCCATTTCCCTGGACTGTTATTCTAATACATCTCTACTTTACATACAAGCCAGTTCCTAAAAGCAAACCTCTAATTACCATTTTTTAGCTGTCAGAAGGGCCCTTATTCTCCTCTTCATCCATTTCATTTTGGGAAACTACACTTTCAGCCTGTTCCACCACAGGTGGAAACAGAATTTAAAAGCTTTATACATGCCAAAAAGCATACTTACATGGGTAAGTAAACACTATTTATACCAATGAAAGTGTAACAGGCTTCAGCCCTAAGGCTAGGGATAGATATAACTTTAACTTCCTTAAAAGGAGAGGGGAGTTGGTGCTCCAGAGCTCAAATCCACTAATACAATGTAACTGTTACATTTACATGCAAATGTATCAATAAATCACTGTTAACTTTGACCTTGAATGAAACAGAGCTAAAATTAGGGCAGTTTTGTTACACTTGTATTGCTATAGAATCATCTATTTACATCTGCATGTAACTTAAAACTTATTCAATCATCTACATAGTTCCACTATGTTTGACAGAAATGCTCTGGTGTTTAACAGTGAGCCCATACATAAATGCTTTTCTTGGCTCAGCTTTAAATTTGTTCGCTGATGCCCTGTTCTCCATGTCTTGTGCATCCAGCACTCCCATTGACTTTAGTGAGATTTCAAAGCATGAAAGCAATGCGTATTGGGCTCATGACCAATATCTCAGAGGACAGCTGTGTATATGAAAAGGTACAGTAAGACCTGTACTAAGAAATTTTCAGTTAGCAATAATGGTACCTGAGATTAATTTAATTGATTCTGATACTGCCACTGCCCAAGGCTGGAATCTAGACAGCCCTCAAATAGTGCTAAATATTTTGTTAATTCACTAGGTTCTCTCCCCACCCCCCACCCCTCTTGTCCTGAGACTCTTTTGAGAATCTCCAGAAGGAAACTAAAATAAACTTTTAAACTTTATTCCTTTAAAATCAAACCAAACCAGTGTCTTAGACAGGTGATTACCCATTAATAGAACCAGAAGTTGGATTTTTTTTCTTGCCACAGTACAGAACCACCAATACAAGAATATAAATATTTAACTGGCTAAATCTTAATTTAAATGAAAGTTTTAAGCAAACATATAACTGACATCTTCCACTTGCAGACAGTCTGACTCATAGCTTAGCATTTTATTTTAATATATGATATGACAAAGTTTATATTATCAGATTAATATTTCTCCTTTGCATATAAAATATTCCTAGAGATATTTATTCTGAAATTCACCAATGCAAGCATAATTCATACCCATTAGTTTTGAATTATAATTGAAATATTCAAGTCAATGGTTCAAACTTAAAGTGCCACTTACTGTAGTAGAAAAAAATATAAATAGATTAATATATGAAACATTAACTTAAAACAGAATTAAGAACCTTGGGTTATAAACAGAAGACAAGGAAAACTTTTAACTCTTTGCTTTCTTTTATATGGAAGACCAGCTAAAAATATATGCAACCAAGAATATTAAATATGTATCTTTCCTGTAGTTTACAAAATTCTGGAATGTTTGGTAAAATACAACAGCATACAATAATTAAAATATTTTATCTATGACACTAAAATATAATATACATAATTCAATTTAACTAAATTTCTTCAGTTTTGATTTCAAGATAAGAATTTCATTAGTTCAGTCTCATTGGTGAGATTTCCAATACTTCCTGGATTTGGCCATAGCTGACATACTCTATGAAAACAGTTTCCCAGATTCTATTGAACCTTTATGTTTGAGTCCCAGGACTTCTGTCTGTCTGTCTGCCCATCTATAACACTCTTGAAGCTCTCTGAATGGTTTACTGAAACAGCCAATCAGAGTGATCCACAAAGGCAGACACACAGTGGAGCGCCGCCATGATGGCAGGGATGGAGGGAACAGAACGGGGATGGGGGGATGAGGCCAGTGCTGCTGGCTTTGCCTCCCCCCGGCCCTGCTCCTTGGAGATGGTGATAGAGCTGGCCATCTCCATCCCTGCCATCATGGCGGCGCTCCATCCCCAGTGGAGGGGGACAGAGAGGATGGCGGGGATGAACTGGCACGGCAGAACACCACCATAACGATGGGGATAGAGGGGATGGAGCAAGGTACAGAACAGCATAATGTTGTAGTATGAGGCTTGTCTCCATTCAAGGCAATATTGTCTTCTTCTTCAGTATGAGAAAAAGCAACAGTATCTATCAAATCCTACCTAGACAGCCACGCATAAGTTCTTCATATCTGGCTCTCCCCAGCTACTCGATCTTCTTCGTGTGATCAGAGTAATTGAGTGAAATTAGGTGCTCTTTCCATGTAGCTGTCAACTTTTCCTCACTAGCTTTCCTTTCTGAATCTGATTCCTGCTTCTTTCTCTTCCTCACTTTACAATCTTCTACACATTCTTGGTGACTTCAGCTTCCTGTGGATGTCTAATTTTACCCCACAGCTACATGTAGTCTTATCCTTACCTGTTCACTTTAACTATTGAAATGGTTCAATTATCACATTCATCAAAAGTGTGGCTCACTTGATGCAGTCTTCACTCAGCTCTGATCGTTATCTGATCTCTTTATCATAGGGTTTTCTGTTCCAGCCATTACTCGGTTTTGGCTGGTGATTCAGCCTTTCTGAGACCTCAAGACTACTATGGCTGATGAATTTTTGTCTACTTTAAGCTATCCTTGCTCTCACCTCTTTCTTTCTTTGACATCAATACACTTTCTTTTCCTTAATTTCCCCTCTCTTTCCAATTACAAAGTCCCACCTTTCAATTTCCAGTCCTTTGCTCGCCCTCAAGATCTTCCCCTGCTTCTACTAGTTGCAGTAGAGTGTCATTTGAGAGAAATCTCATGAGCAAGATGACTTCCTTCATTATAAATTCTTTGCCCCTTTTTCAGGTCTACTATGTTCCAAATGAAGAACTCTAATGGTTCAATTTATGTCAATCACACATTCTTAAACCCAGCTATTTTTGCTATCTTTGCCTTAGTTTTCTAACTCAGGCCCATCCAATTTCTAAGCAGTTAGTGCCATGCCGTGGTGAGCTGCACCAACAAGAGACATAGGCCCCAGGCCACAAGCCACATATCCCTCACTTCCCCTGCAACCATATCCCCTCCACAGCATGTGGATGAACCCCACTCTTGCCCTCCACTGCTGCAGCATACACTGCACAGCTCTGGACTCACCCTGAGCCACCTGTACTGTGCCATGCCCCCTGGGCATATTCACTGCCCCCTGGGCATATTTATAACTTGAAAGCTACAGCAAGGAGGGGAAGTCTGCACAATTTTCTGTGTACCATCAGAAAAAGTTAAGACAGTGAGATGACCTTGTCACAGAAATGAATGCACTCTCAGGCTATGAGAGGGCAAGCATGGTGCTAGTTTGCTGTAAGAAGAGGTATATAAAATTCAACTTCAGTATTTGAAATAGGGTGACTATCTAATTGATTCTGAACTGCTTTGGACAGTGAAAATAAGATACTTATGTCAATCATGAGGTCAGAACAAGAGGATTCAGGGCATGTGCAGGTCCAATATTTTGTAAATGGGAGTTAGGAAACCACCACCAGAACTGTGGCAGTGGCTGCACCCCATCCTCCAAGTTTCTTCCAACCTTTGCTGGATGGGCAGACCATGCAGGAGACTTTTTAAAGTGCCCCAATCACTTAAGACTCTTCTTACATCCTTCTCACCCCTCCCTTGCCCTCTGTACTCAGTGACACATCCCCTTTTCTCCATCCCCCACACTCTGCTGCCATTGCTTCTGCCCTCATGGTCCCTGGCTACCTGGGAATAAGCAGTGGAGGCTCCAGGGCTGCTCCTGCCCTGCTCCAGCTGGGTTGTGCAGGGACATCAGCAGTGGCAGCAGCAGGTGGGTTCATTTCCCTTGCACCTGCTCCCAGGCTGTTGGGAACACCCTGGGGCTGGGTAGGGAGAAGGAACCCATTTGCTTCCACTGCTGTCCCTAGGAAGCTGGATCCATGTCTGGCTAGAGTGGAGCAAGAGTAGCTGTAGAGCTCCAGTGCCCCCCAAGGTCATCAGGCAACAGTGGACAAGAGAGAAGGGAATGAGAAGGGATGGGGTTTTCATGGAGAAAAATGTGGGGCAGAATTCTTACTTGCTTTTGGGACTTAAAAAATGCCTTGACTGCTGTTCCCACAGTATTGACTGAAAGGGGAGGGGTGCATCTGTGCCACTGTCCCCCCCTCTTTCCTCCCCACCCCCAGGTTTGCTTCTGATTCAGGGTAAACAAGGGATAATGGCAGACACAAAAGATAAAAGACAGGAGATAAGGTAGTTGAAGAATATCCAGGAAGAGAGTCAAGATAGCTAATAGAGGGTGGGAGATAAAATAAAGTTAGGGAAAATGAAGTGAAATAAGATTGTACATTTGATAAACAAACATGAGAAAAAAATAATAATACCTTGTGATATATACTGATGAAATAATAATGAATTAAACACATACTGTAATTTGGATAGGTGGGGCTGAGCCTGCACCAGTTTGCGCTGATCCCATAGGTATGATTTCAATGGTGTTACCAGCATACTCAACACCCAGGGCAAACCTTTTGATGGAGGGAGGTAGAGGGGGAGGGGCATGGTTCTGAGATGGAGACATTGGTATCATGAACCTGCTCTGTGCTACCCATTTGTACCACTGTGGTCTGCTGTTCCACAGCATCTGAACTTATCTAAAGGGCCAGATATCTGGCATTTGCCTATCTGGAGTTGAGGGAGGGGCAGAAACTTGCAGTCCTCTAGGTCACAAGCTCCACCCCACATTGGAAAAAGTTTGCCAGCCCCTGAACTATTGCAATGGTGTTTGGTCAGAGGAAGGTAACGAAGCTGCAACAAGGGAAGCCAAACAATAAAAAGATTCCTTCTTTGTGAGCAAGTGGGCCTAATTTGGTTGTCTATAGCTCACTATGTTCTGTATGCAAACCAGAACAGGACAGGAATTTAGGGTGTACTAATGGCAATGATGATGATGATGATGGAGACATTAGAAGCAAATTTTTCTTTGCACTAAACAAATAAATATTATTATTAAAGCATATAAGCTGTCTAATAAATATATAAAGCATAAGTATATAGGCTAAGGTGTGTACTTTTTTTTGTTCTTTATTGATACTTTTTGTTTCATAAAAATCACCATTTTTGGAAAATGGCTAGCATTTTGCAGGTATTCTTATTTTTTTCTAACATTTTATCAATGATATTGTTAAAACTCCAATAAATTAGTTATAAAAACAATTCAAAGGTCAGTAAATGAAAAACTTCAATAAGGATTTTGACAATGTTCTTGATAAACTCTTCACTTAAGAATTTGGTGATACTTTTTCTAAAATAAATATATAGCCATTTTGAATCCAATGCATTATGCATTATTTTCATTTTTGCCCACTCTTTGCATTGATATAATATATTCGTAGCTCTTGAGAAAAGAATGATAATGCATCAAACTGTAACTTGCTCATATCATATTCATCCTTCTCTCTCACTTTGAATTAGTTTTAAATTCTGAACCATAACCACATTCCCATTATTCATGATATAATGGGTCATTTCCTTGGTCTGTTCTTGTGAGTGCCAAGAACTGCTAGTGTTGTGAACTAGTAGGATTGCACTTTTTTTAAAATAAAAAATGGAAACAAATAGGAAAATACTTCCACTCTCCAATTTGCATAGTGTAGCATTCATCTACCCCCAAAAAAAGCATTAGAAGAATTCATCCTTGTAAATTAAGCATATGCTGATGCTTACATTTGCTTTAATTAAAAATGTGCTCCAAGTGCCATGTAAGTTAAGACACATGTTTTCTAATGGAATTTCGTGTGCAGAAAAGTAAGCTTTCCTAGCTTTATTAATTTTTTTCTTCCCTGTTCTGTGCTAACTTTTGTTTAGGTCTTTCAGTTATAGAAATTGCTAAAGTCTGCTATTGTGGTGTTTCAGGGTTACATTTCAGTATTTTTTGCCTACTATGAAAAGGGTGAGATACTAGTGTTTTTAGGAAACTCTACTTATTTTATTCAGTATCCTTATAGGAAGAGATGAGCTGGAGGAAGCTTTTAAATAAGCACCTGTTAAAATTCTCCCATCACACTAAAAGGAACATTTGGGAGTTCACTCCTAATTCTATCCTTTCTGGAGACTCATAATTCATCGTGGACAGGGTATTTTAACTCTGAAGCTCATAAAATAGTTCTGAAGACCTTTTTCTTTTGTCTTTGGATTTAACCACATTGCAAAAAAATGTCAGGCATTAAAAAATAATTTCCATGGGCAGGAGATGCCCGGGCTTTTTTCTACAAGATCTTTTCTACTACTCTTCAAATTATTCAAGTTGAACACTCTGCTGTTCTCAGAGTATCTTTTTATAAGAGGAAAGTGTGGAAGTTTCAGTAACTTTATTCTGTTACCCAGGGATGTTGCTTCCTTCTTTGGCTCTGATACAGAAGTTTGTAGCTGTTTGATTAATTATGAGGAAATGAATTTTGCTCTTTACACATGCACACATAATATGAAGGTGCAAGACATGCATTTACAAGTCAAAATACTTTGTTAATTCCCTATTTGCCACATGGGACAGCTAGTCTTACACACACATGTACACCCACACCCACTCACATTCAACCCCATAGATTTCTGGTTTCTTCTGAAATGCAACAGAGCGAAAAAAACCATTTAAAGAATACTTTTCAATCATTATGCATAAGAAAAGTTTTATGAGTCTTTTCTATGAGTAACTTAATTCTCATGCAGCAAACTTACACAAGATGCGTGCATGACATAAGTTTCACTTGAATACTCAGACTGTAAAAATTGACTCTTTTGAAGTCCATGGTGAAGCTCTCTCTGATTCATAAATAGATTTCATAGACTTCATAGACATTAGGGCTGAAAGGGACTGAGATCATTGGGTCCAGCCCCCTGCCCACCAGGTCAGCTGGGATCAGATCACCCCATCAAGATAAGCATCCAGGTATTTCTTAAAGGTATCCAGGGTAGGTGCTTGCACCACTTCTGAGGGAAGTCTATCTATTCAAGACTCTGGAGACTCAGACAGTAACTAAGTTTTTCCTTAAGTTCAGTTTAAAACAGTCTTCCAGCAGTTTGTAACCTTTAGACCTTGTCTTCCCTTGGGGTGCCCTGGTGAACAGATGTTCTCTCAGTTCCTGATGCACACCCCTTATATACTTATAGGCTGCCAGCAAGTCACCCTGAGGCTTCACTTCTTCAGGCTGAAGAGTCCCTTGTCCCTCAGCCTCTCCTCATAAGGCCATATTTCTTGACCTCTAATCATGTGCATGGCTCTCCTCTGGACTATCTCAAGCTCCTCCACATCCTTTCTAAAGTATGGAGCCCTGTGCCAGGCCACTGTTTTTGCCTGCCACTTTAAGGGCCTGGAGCTGGCAGCTGCCAGGTGCCTGATGAGGGCAGCCATTTTGAATCTGGGGCTGCCCATATAAACAGGGCAGTTCTGCTGCTGGAGGCCAGGCAACAACATTGTCTGGCTGGAGGGCTGTTAGTATCATCTGGAGGTAAGAGAGGAGCTGTAGGGGATGGATAGGAGGCTTCTGGTCCTGGGTACAACCTACTACTGCACCCTACTGAGAGTGGGTGGCCTTGTGGGGCTCCCAGTGGTGTGGGAGCCCCCAGGAAATGCCAGGCCAGCTACCATTGTGGTGAAAGGTGGGTCAGGGTGCCTTAACCCCTAGCCCCTGAAACTGGGTGGGTTACTCCTTCTTGGAGGGTTGGGAAGGTGGACCTCATAGAGAAAGAGTGAGGCCATAGACTCATGCCTGTCCACACTTCTTCTGACTGGTCAATGCTGGGGCCAGGACGAGAAGTGTCAAAGGTCCAGGGGCCCACTGCAAGAAATGCCCAAGAGCTGTGGGCCTGGGGTTCTGACTGGCCTGGAGGCGGGCCAGGGCTAGTGAGCCAAAGGTCCTGGGGGGACCACACCCAAAGGGGAAATGGTTTGTGGAACTATGCTGCCTAGTATGAAGGCAGATGAGACTGCCTGAGGAGAGGAATCCAAGTGGGGTTCAATTAGGAGGATTCTGGGGCCCAGTGGGGGGGGCAGTGATGATGATAACATTGAGATGTCATCTGGAGGCTTGGGCTGTGGTGTAGGGAAGGAATGGAGCTGCAGATAGCGTTCCCTGGCATCGGAGCAAGAAATGGGCATCCTCCCTCTTATTAACATCTATTAATTAATCCCAACAAGGCGTGGTGGGCGAGAAGTGTGGTTAGCCCAGAAACAGGTGGGCAGGCCACAGTTAAATCAGCCCCGAGAAGGCCCCCTGTTACAAGCCCAGAATTGGATGCAGTACTCCAGCTGTGGCCTCACCAAGCCTGAGTAAAGCAGGGGGATGACTTCTTGGGTCTTGCTTGAGATGCGTTGGTAGATGCAAGTTAGAGTTTTATTTGCTTTTCCAGCTGTGACATTGTATTGGTAGCTCATGTTCATCTTGTGGTTGTTGGAGCAAAATTTTAAGTATAGGTGCTGCCAATGCATGAACTCAGTTTGATTGAGAGTGGAAAATTCCATGCAGGGCCTGAGTTACCCCTTCTATGACCTCAGGAGCTGTCAATCAGCCCTGACCCACTTTCAGCTCTGAGCAGACTCAGTTGCTATGCA
>NW_017728947.1:65761362-65788946 GCF_001723895.1 Crocodylus porosus | reverse complement strand
GTGGGGAGACTATGGGGGTAGGGGAAATGTGGGGGTGGGGAGGGGTGGGTCCTCCATACCCTCCCAATGACACATGGCCCCTGCTGGCAGCAGCAGACAGCAAGTGGGCCCTTGGTGCTCATGGCCTGCTGCAGGCAGAGCCCCCTGGAGGCATATGTTGCTGTTGAGAGCTGGGGGCTACACATGATATAAGAGCCAGCCTGGCCCACTGGCTTGCACCTTCAAACAGGACCAGGCCAGCTCTTGCTGCCACCCAGGGCTCTGAGCACTGCAGGCAGGAGCTATGTGCCATTGGGCTAGGGCAGCTCCTGCTTCCATGTGCCCACCTTGCGGAGGCAGGAGCCAACCTAGCCTGGTGGCAGGTGGCTTCTGCCTGCAGAGCTGGGAGCCCCGGGTGGCAGCAGGAGCTGGCCTGGTGCTGGCCGAAGGCATGTGCCAACAGACTAGGCCACCTCTGTGTGACGTGTAGCCCCTGGGTCTTGGGAAGTGCCACACACTGCCAGGATGCTCTGTCTGCAGCAAGCTATGAGAACCCTGAAGGCCTACTGCTGGCTGCTGCTGCTGCCACCAGTGGTGGGGGCTGTGCACCATGGGGAGAGCAGGTGGGTGTGTGGCAGCCCCCCCCCACAAATGCCAGCCCCACTACAGCCCCACAAGCTCCACCCACAAACCCTTCTCCACAACTTCCCCCCCCCCATCCACTTACAAACCCTGCTGGTTAGGTAAGCAGTGGGACCCAGGCAGAGGAGCCTTCCCAAAGCCAGCACCAAGGACCCAGCTAGAGGGCAGATGAGCTGGCTGACCTTCTGGCCATTTGGGGCCAGGAGGACTTGCTCCAATAGTTCAAAGTGGGCCACCACAATGAGCACAACGTCTGGGCAATAGCTGTCCAGATGGTGGAGCAGGAGCACCAGAAGACATGACAGCAGTGCTGTACAAAGGCCAACTGTGCAGCCACAGCCCACTGGAAGCTGGCCTAGAGGTGCAGGTGGCTCTGCTGCAGTGCTCATACCACAGCCCAGGAGGCTGTGTGGTCCCTGTCTGAGTCTGGCAGGCACACAGCCATGGGGCTGCTGGTCCAAGGAAGTGGATGCTATTGCAGGTGGGAGCGGGTCACGAATTGGGGCCAGAGTTTTACCATTTAGGTTCAAGTCAGATTTTCATGGCTTCTGGCCCCTGTGCAAGTTGTAAATATATTTGGATAGCAGTTCATGATACTGATTTCCAGAGACTGATAAGAAAAATGTACTGAGCAAATACAAATAAAAATTAATGGACCAGTGACTTACAAGAAGGAAACAAGTTCAGTCTCCCTGACTTTGAATTACGAGATGAAGAATAGTATCTGAATACATTTAAATCAATGGGGGTGCATTCAGATGAGTCTGCCTGCGTCATATGTGATGCTGCAAACATGTCTGTAGTGCCACACACCGCACAGTCCAGTGTTCTCCACACTACAAGGGTGAGCTGCCCATGCACACACTGCTCCTTTTTTTTTGTTTGTTTGTTTGTTTTTTTTGTTTTTTGTTTTTAATGGGCTTTTTTGACCCCTGGATATTCAGGGGCAGGACCCCTGGATATTCAGCTGCACTGCAGCTGCCAGCCGGGCTCCACCCAGTAGCATCACTATGGCTGCAGCCATGGGAGGCCCCCAGGGCTGCTAGGGCCAGCCTAGTGTCTGCTCCCACCTCCCCTACCACCCCCGGGGTAACTTGCAGCATGCCAAAGTGCACATAGCATGGGTATTTCCCAGGGACAAGTTGATGTGGTGCAAGGTTCACCACTGCTACTTGTCCCCAGGGAACCAAATGTCTGTGCTCGTCTGGACACACCCTGAGAGTCTTTCCATTGGATCAGGTCTTTCCATTGGGCTTTGAATTAGATCCTAGACACACAAGTTCCACCTCAGCTAATAGTGAGGCACCTTTATTTCTGGTGTATAGGAACTTTAGATAATTTATTTAAATTGTTCCCCCTTCTCTTTTTACTTCATCTTGAATTTTCACTTATCCACGTGTAATGCTGATATTAGCCAAGTATTTTCCTCTCTTATAACATTCTAAATATTGTTATATGCCATTTGGTTTATTGGTTTAAAATCTAAATGAGCAGCTTGAATACAAAACTGTGTTCATCTTTCTCTGTGACAAAGAGCTAATATGAAATTTTTCCTTTTTTGTTTTTTCCTAAGACAAATCTTGCTTTCGTTTTTGCTTCCCTATTTTCTATTCAAACATGTGTTATCTTAAATTGAAAACAGTTGTATCTCACTGCTGTGGCAGACGTCTTGAGCTAGGTCATATGACCCCTGGGTGCAAACAATCTGTACATGCAGTACTTTTTCCATAGATTCTCTTTATACTATTACCCTTTGATTGCTGCTAGAACTGCGTGCATCCTGGCAGTAGTTTTCTATAGAATGCCCATTCAAATGAAACAAACATCAGGGCATTCTACCTCTGCCAGATTTATACTGAAGAAGCACATTTCTAAGATATAAAGTAGTAACTACAATTCATTTAGCTGCTGCAAGCCTCCCTTGTATGAAATTATCACAAAAAGGGAAATTCTGTTTCCCTTTGTGTATCTCCATGGCAACTTTCTAGCCATGTAAGTGACATTTATGGCATTTAAGCACAAGTAGCAGTGTAGATGCAGAAGTATGCATGCTAATGTAGTAGACCATACACTAACTCGGCATGTATAGGATGGGGTATCCATTCTGGAGGTGCACTTGCGTCTAAATCATGTAAAAGCGTATCTAGCTGGTATTGGGCTCAGTAGGAGGAGGCGCTACCTGTGATATTGCCTGCTGTGGAATTGAACTGTTCTGCTCTGGGTTCTAACCTGGACCTTTGCTCCCAGCGGGGCAGAGGCCTCTCCATTGCACTGTTTTTTTGTTTTGTTTTTTTTTCATCCCTATTATCCAATAACTATTAAATAGAAGGGTAATGGCTCAGCTTTAGGAGTATTTCAGCAAAGCCCAGATAACTCCTTACCTACAACACGGTTATAAAAGCACTGTGCTGAGAAGTCAGAGAGATACATGACTAAACTCCCTCTGAATGAGAGGCAATAGAACCTAAGCCTCCAGCTTCCTGGGCAAATGATCTAACCACTGAGCTATTGAGGAAAAAATGTGGAGGGCTCTTCTCTTGAACTGTCATTTTTCTGGGACTTACACTCAGGTACACATGCATGTAGCCTCGTAGCTGACCCCTTGTAGTGCATATTCAGTCTATATTTATGCATCCACAGTTTATATGGGTAGCAAGAAAACCTACCATTTAGATGTACAAAAGGATATAGAATGATAGCCTTAGTCCTGAATACCTGGATTAAGTTCTGGGAAGAATTTGCAAGGCTAAAAGAGGGAACACAAGCAGAATGTCATTTGCACAGTCACATAAACCAAGGGGCAATCAAGTCTTTTGTTAACAGCAAATTGGCACAGTTTTGACAGAAAAAACCCTTCTGTTCCTAAATGATCAGTCCCTTCCACAACACAAATTTCTCTCATTCTCTGTCTCTCTCGCTCTCTCTTCCCCCCCGTACATGCGCATGGCCAGACTGAGCCTGAGGAAGAAAAGGTGTCTTGGTTCATATCCTCATGGTCATAGAACTACAGAAACTAATTGAAACAAGTCCCAGGTCCAAAGAAACTTCCTCCAGAATGCCTTTCACACAGTCTTTCTGTAAAGATCACATGAGGAGAGGAAGAATCTATAGAGAATTATCCAAATTGATCCACAATAGTTCCACATCAAGATTTTAAATGTCTTCAAGAAATAATCTGGGAGTCATTGCAGATTATAGAGCGCAGACATGTAGTGTTCTCCATGGAAAATTCTGTTTAACTGTACCTTCAGTTAACTAAACTTCTATATAACTATTGATTCTAGCTTCAAATAAGCTATACTAGCTTTTATTATAAGACTAAACGTCAAGTGACAGATGTACGAACAACAATAAAACTAGAAACCTTTTGCAAATTGGGAAAACCATTTTTGATAACACTGTTACTTGTACAGCGTCTTCTACTGACTGTCCATGTGAGCCAAAATAAAGAAAACATAGCTCTGCACCAATGTAAACCATTCTGTGGGGTGACATTTGCTTTTGTTCAATCTTAAATATTACATTCCTTTTGACAATAAGAGTATAAAATTGGATAATTCTTTTCACCTATCATATTGTTGTAAACTTGGTGGCTTTTTAATATATGTGTTCCTTTTACATCATGTGAGCTGAAGGGGAAGGATTTTGGTAGCAGAGGGTATTGTGTTATTCCTATTAACATCTTACTAACAGGTTCTCACAGAAATTGTGTTTAGCAGAGGATGGGCACATCTACATGTGCCTCTATGCTATCATTGTTACTGTGCCATAATTTAATACTTCCTTTTGGAAGTACTAAATGACAGCACAGTAAGAGCCCATACTGCACCATGCCAGTGGTACACGGTAATTTTTAGCTGCTATATCGCTGCAGCTATACCAAAGGAGCATGTCGCTATAACAACATAACTGTGGCATCATGGTTTGTATCTGCTGATGCTACATCACTGTGAAATGTTGCTACAGCAATGTATGATAATATGTAGAAACACCCAATGACCCTGAATGTCATTTGCATATCCTTTGGCTCTAGCACAATATATGCCTAATTTGGGTAAAATATGTGTGTTTTTTAATACTCATTTCCATTGCTTTCATTTAGAAGTCGGAGAAAATTTTGTTAAAACATTGTTATGACTGGGAGTTTGTAGGGGACAGAATACCAAGAACTATACTGAGGAATAGGTTTTAAAATGAAATATGCACAAGCTACCTGGGATCAGGAGTCTCCCTAACCACTGCTGCAGCCTACTGTGGTGGGGCTTCATGCAAGGTGTTAAAGGGCTGTGGGGAAAGAAGGGAGAATTCATCCAAGAGTTGGCCAATGGTGGTCAGGATCTAGTGGGGTCCTGATACGCACATAATTTCCCCAGAACATGCAGAAAGGAACAAAACTCTATCCAAGAGTGTCTCTCTATAGTAGAAGAAATTCAGCATGGCTGATTACCACTGACTTTTGTCTAAAAGACCTTCAACAGAAGTTGCTTTTAAGTATCCTAGGACTATTTTCAAGAGCAGTATTACTCCATAAAGCTTCTGTTAAAGCTGAGTACAGATAGTCAAAAAGCCTGAGGCTGAATTGATTCAGTCTTTGCAGGTTAGTTTAAACTGCAGAGATAAATTGAAATGGAAGTGAACAGACATTCTGGAAATGTAGCCATATGCCTGCAGTGGGTCAGGCCAGAAGCTGCAGGGCGCTACAGCACAGCTCTCCAGTATGTCCACTATGGGTTGTATGTTGGCTTTCTCTTGCTGCCCATGAAGTCTCTGGGATTTGTAGTCCAAAATTACAGCAGCAGGACTCTGCATGGTTACTTGTCACTTCCTCTTCCTGCTTTCAGGTGCCTCTGGGATCTGTAGTCCACAGTCACAGCCAGCAGTAAGCTTGAGCAGGGGACGGGGGGGTTTAACCCCCCCCACCCTGCCCCAGAACCTAGCTGGGGTTTGCCTGGGGCAGAAGTTCTTCCCCCTTGTAGACTGAATTACATCCTCAGCCAGGCTTGCCCCCCGTGCGCGCGCGCACACGCGCACCAGCCAGCCCTCACTACTCCAGTTAGGGAGCAGAGGGGTGGAGCCAGCCCTTCTCTCTGTAACAGACAGCCCAGCCCAGGGATGCAAAACTTGCTGGGATGATAGGGGACTGTGATCTAAATTGAGCCAGGAAGGTGTCTGGGACAGAACTTTCATAAACTGGTTTGACCCAAATCAATTAAGCCTGATACTACATTCAACCAGGATGGTCTTAAATCAGTTTCAGCCATATTGAAATTGGTTTATGTGCACTGAGCTTCTGTTACAGGTTTAAGCCAATTTATAATCACATAAACCAGTTTGTGTGTAACTTCTGTCCCTAGCCTTTGTGACCTGGAAGAATCTTGATACTACTGGTGAAGGTGACCAGTACAGTGGAACAATAACGTGCATGGCTGGTGCAAGCTTCCCTATCTCACACCTCTAATTTTAAGCTGAGAAATGTAAGAGAAATATAAGAGCCTCTGGACTGTAACTTCAAGAAACCAACTTGCTTTGAGGTAGAACTTCTCCAAGCTAAAGCTATGAACCAATAATGAGGTATAATCAGCCCATCATCTATTGGTCAAGAGGTCCAGTGGACCAGTACTGTTTCTGAAAACTTTGGGGTGCTTTCTGCTATTGATCTGTTTACTAAGTTGTTCAAAATTATTTGACTGTTAAAACTTAAGAACATAAGAATTGCCATTTATTGGGTCAGACCATAGGTCCATCTTGTCCAAAATCCTGTGACATAGTGGGAGAAAATAGATGCTGAAAAGGAGAGTGAACTGGGTATGACCAGGGATTTTTCACACTGTTCCTCTCTCACTTGCAGCCTCCAGCATTTAAGGTCTACAAAACTCTTATTCAAAGGCTGTACCCCAAACTCCGAAGCTAAATAGCTACTGACGCACTTTTCCTTCAAGAATTTGTCCATTCCCTTTTTGAATCTGGCAGAACTGTTGGCTTCCACAACATCTAGTGGCAATGAGTTGCACACTTTAATTACACCCTGTGTGAATTACAAACTTCCTTTCACTGATTTTAAAATTACCTTCTACTAGCTTTGTTTTTGACCCCTACTTCTTGCATTGTGTGAGAGAGTAAATAATAAATCCCCATCAACTTTCTCTTCATCAGTGCTTTATAAACCCTCAGCATGTCCTACCTCAAGTATCTCTTTTCTAAACTGAATATGCCTAGCTTCTTTAGTCTGTCATCATATGGAAGCCCCTCCATACTACTAATCATCCTTGTTGCCCTATTCTGTACCTTCTCCAGTTCTTCTATATCTTTTTTGTGGTGTGGGAACCAGAGCTTGGCATAGTATTCAAGGAGTGGGTGCACCATGGGTTTGAGGGGCCATAATGATACTTCCCATCTGTGTCTGTTTTCCCCTTTCCCTTAATAAAACCAAGTTTGGCTAATTTGCTGCTTATAAGCATGGAAAATATGTTCATATTTACCCTCTAGAAAGTATAATTTAGTTTCCTTAGGTTTCTGAGTGGTGGATCCAGTTGGTATTACTTAAATGAGTTATAAGAAACTTAGACTGAACCACTAAAAACTCAACCCTAAAAGGGTAGCTTTTGCTGCCAAACAGCATTTTGCAGAATGGTAACGTAAAGAATAGATCATGATCAGTTTTCTACAGCAAAAAAAACTGCCTTTGTTATTTGAGTTGGCTTTGTTAGTTCAGCAAATAGTGATGGTATTTGGCTTGACATATTTTCTCTGTAACAGTGCATATAAGAGTAGGAGATGTTCAGCAACATTCTAGTGCACACTGGTTGATGTTCCTGAGCTTGGAGGGAATGCATGAGTGCTCATGCAGAATGTGCATTTTTTTTCTCTTGCTTTTGCAATGTTTGGTCTCTATTCAGCTTTCCTCCAGGCAACATTCTAGTGAGGCAAGACTTCCCTGACACTTAACAGAAGGATGTGTGAAAAACTGCAATGACAATGATGAACTGGTAGCCAGTGAAACAGTGAAAACAAATCTGTACTCAGAAACCAACTGTAATGTTAAGGTGTTATACTGAGTAGGATGCCTTGATGAAATAAAAGTCTTAAAAATTATCAACAGTATAAACACAGCCACAGATATTTTGTTTCATCAATTTCCCCCCAAATTTTAAGGAAACAAATGCAAAATATATAAATTGCATGTTGATATCTATAGCACATAAATAAGGTTAAACTGTGTAATTCTTTGGAATCACTGCAACATGTCATGAATGGTGCATGAAATATAACTGCCAAAAGGAATCTGTCACTAGTTTGGAGCGGTGAAAACAGCACAAAGGTCTGTATAAATTTTAAAATATTTTAAGGAAAAAATAATCACAGCAAACTGTCATTTTTTTTTCTGTTGCCAGTTCTCAGCAACCTGGGGAAATCTGTTTTATTATTACTGACACACATTCCTCTTCCCACAAGTTAAAAAAAAAAATATATAGACAACCATGTAAAATGTCAGTGTTTTTTCACCAGGTATTATGCTACCAGATGAAGAGACATTCCTTGCTAAATAGTTGAGTTAACACTTGACTAGTAATATAATTATAATTATGGGTAAGAAAGATATTTCAGTATCATTTTACCATCTGCCATAGCTTTAATTTCTATCCATGAGGTTTTGCTAACTTGTTTTAACCCTTTTATTTAGAAAAAATAATGTAAACTGAAATAAGGAGAATAATATATATTTGTTCCATCTTTTGAAAATCAAAACTGTTGCCTACCAAGCCACCTCTGTTACACTTTTAGTTGGTTTCTTTAGTCATCAAAAGTAACTAGGCAAAATTCTATTGCTTCTATTATTTATTAGATCAGACTTGATGGCCTGATCCTATCTGCTTAAAAATCTCCAAATCTGTAGCTATGTGTCTATTTAAAGATGAAACACAACCTGGTTAGCTGTGGAGGGCATAGGCCTTCACCAGAAAATATATCAAATGCATAAGAACCTAAGATTTCTCAGGTTTTCTGACAGGATTCTTTGTATTTTTTTTTATTAAAAACTATAATTAACTTATGTATCTCAAGCAAGACCCAGGAAGTCATCCTCCCACTGTACTCAGCCTTGGTGAGGCTGCAGCTGGAATACTGCATCCAATTCTGGGCTCCACAACTTAAAAAGGATGTGGAAAAGCTTGAGAGAGTCCAGAGGAGAGCCACACGCATGATCAGAGGGCAAGAGAGCAGCCTGGAGAAGTGTAGGCTCAGGGGTGACTTCATGGAAGCTTATAAGTAAATAAGGGGTGTGCATCAGCACCTGGGGGAATGCTTGTTCACCAGAGCATCCCAAGGGAAGACAAGGTCCAATGGTCACAAACTCCTGGAAGACACTTTTAGGCTGGACATAAGAAAAGACTTCTTTATCAAGGCCTGGAATAGACTCCCCACAGAGGTGGTGCAAGCACCTACTCAGGCATCCAAATTTTTCTTGAAAGTTTCCAATCTTGCAGGGATCTTTTGACCCTAGCTGACTTCTTGCCCCTTGGACAGAGGCTGGAGCTGATGATCTTAGAAGGACCTTCCAGCCCTAACAAAAATGAAACCTATGAAATTTCATCCTTTTGTTATGAAAGGTATGTAGAGACATAACTGCTGATATTCTCCAGCAATCATAACCTGGGCAAATGCAGAACCTTCTTCAGGACACTGTAATTAAAAGATCTAGGCAAACCCTAATGTTTCCTGAAAAATACAAGAAACATTTAAAGGCGGCATAGCTAGATCCATAGCATCACAACACTGTGACCTGGGCAGCTCTTGTGCATGGGGCAGGGCTGGCTGCCACACCACCAATGGTGGTGATATCCATGTGCAGATATTAAACTTTGAGCAATCTAAGTAAACATAGATTGATACTTCTGTACAGAAGTATGGCATACATAGACTACCCTAAAAATGGGACAAGTGATCTAAGATGCACCTGGTCAGAGGCACACTGAATTCAGATTAGACGAGGGAGTGTCTACATATTGCCATACAATGACGTTGCTATGGAGCCATGCTTTAGTGGCTAAAGCATAGCACAGTGTGGGTGGTTAAAGCACCATGCATGTGGTGCATGGGTAGATTTTGCTGCTACTTTGCCATAGCAGTGCACTATACCCAAGAAACATGACACTTTGGCAATGTAGCTGGCAATCATGTATAGACACATGTGATCACTACATCGTTGTAGCGTATCGTATGGCAACATAGCACGATGTAGCCCATAGGGCAATGTGCTCCTGATGCATTGAACCTCTACATTGTTTCCCTCTATTGATTCAAGTTAGATCATTGTCTGGCATCCCAGCCTGCTTTGCAGCCCCTGTTACCCCTCCCTTGAAGGGAGGGTTGCTAGCATTCAGCCCATACTTGGCTGCTCTGGCCCTGTGCCCAGCAGGCCCCATCTGTGGGCTCTCCCAGCACTGAGGAAGGGTGGCCTCTCTCCCAAGTCCCACCTCCTGCCTCCAGTCATCTTTCAGTTGCAACCTGGTAGTGGGGGGAGGGAGATGTCTGTGTCCCTTGCATGATCCCCAGGAACTGGGCACCAAGTCCCCGGGCTGTGCTTCCACACCCCAATACTCCATTAGAAAGCACCACATGATGTGCACACAGGCAACAACACTGAACCCAGGAGAACTCCCACACTTGGGCACACCACCACAGACCCAAATCCTGGTACCAGACTGGGACCCCAGTGCCCCCACACTCAGTCACAGCCCCATGGACCCTGATCCTGGCACCTACATGCCACCCATCCCCCTCTGCTACCTTAACCCAGTCACACAACTGGGATTACAGGGAGATGGGGACCTTGTCACCAACTGAGGTGAGAAGAGGACCCAGAACCAACTCCACAAAAGGCACCACAACAAGGATGTGGCCAGAGCCAGGCACCCTGTGACCCAAGCCCCAGCATAGATTCCCCCCACCTCCAACTCCCAAATGAGAGCTGATTCAAGCTGTTTTCCTCTGGTGGGTCAGACTGGCAGAGGCAGAACATCAGGACTGGGCCTGCGTGGAGGCAACTGTGTTACCTCCATGGCTCCGATGCTATGAGCTGGTACCTGGGTTATAGGCACCTAGGGTGCAGCAAGGGTTTTTTTGGCAGACAGCTACAGGGTTCTGGAGTATTAGACCCAGGAGTGGGGGGCTAGGAATGGAGCATCCAAGCCAGATCAAGCAGGTGGGGCATGGTCAGCTGACTCAGTGTTGCAGATAGAGGACCCAGGACATTTCCAGGCTAGGGCATGAGGTGTTGCCAGAATCATGGAGTCTCTGATGGAAACCACTGGAAAATTTAAAGTCATAGGGGTGGCTTATCCAATGGAGCCCCAATCACTCTGTAGCAGGGATTGAACCCAGCTGGAATGAGAGGGACAGCCACACACCAGGACCTGCATCTACATGCATACATGTCTCCTGTCAATCCATCCACCCACCCACTTAGAGCCAGACTCTCATCCACACATACATGCTGAGACCACACAGGCACCATCACAGATTATGGAAGAACATGCCCCATCCTCCTCCATTACTAAACCCAGTCATACAACTGGAACTGCAGGGAGATGGGGGATCTTGTCACCATTTGTGGTGAAGGGAAGACCCAGAACCAGCTCTGCAAAGGGCACCACAACAGGGATGTGTTCAAGTGCTCTACCCAACAGATGCAAGCATGGGGCCACAAGAAAGAGTATGTGCAGTGTCAGGCAAAGATGAAATGGACGAACATCAAATACAGGTGTGTACATGACACCAATAAAAAGTCCAGGGCTAGGAGGCACAGAATGCCTTTCTACAAGGATCTGTCCCGTTATCCATGGACAGGGCTGTTGCCACCCCAAACATGTACAGGACCACCAGGGGGCAGGAGGAATCACTGGTTCAGACCCTATCAGAGGAGGAGACACAGGAAACCCCTGAGACAGTAGGACAACCAGGTGCCCAGGAGCAGGTTCCCAGGAACCACAGAGGCCAGAAGACTGTCTGATGGCAGTAAGACTGAGGCAGGGACCCGGAGGACTCCATCTGGTTGCTGTGGGTCCCCAAATCATCACAGGATCTGGGAATAGAGTTGCAGCTGCACCTGGACCTGAGCTTCCTTGACATCTTCTCAGGTGTTGTTGAGAGCCCAGAGCATGCCACACAGTAGCAGGGGGAAAGCTCTAACTCCATGGGACAACACCTGGGAGCTGAAGCTGAAGTCTGTGCCACATCCCTGCCTTGGTCCACACCAAAACACGCAGCCCCTCGGACACCATTTCCTACACAGCTGCCATGGGTGTTCTGCTCCCACTCCTTCAATACTTCCTCACTGCTCCCCTTCCAGATGCAGATGCAGAGCACCCCACCAGTTCCCTGACTACCAGTGCATCAGCTGCTGCTGTGCATGGCCTATAACACTCATGGCCAGCCCTCCTCCTATTTCTGATAAAGACTGTCACTGATTCAGGACCCCATGCTGCCCAGGACTGTATGGTTCTACCCCACTCCACATGGCTGTGATGGTGACCCAGGCAGTGGGGGAAATGCAAAGTACTTGCTGGAAGCAGGAGGAAGCGGGTAAATGGGCTGTGCCCACAGCCAGTGGGGTGGGAAGGTAGCAGCACAATGATGCTTCACCAGCCCAAAGCCCAAGCCTGTTTAGAAGGTGGTCATCAGACTCCACCCTCCATCCTTTCCCCTCAGCCCCTGGGAACCAGTGGCCACTACAGGACATCCCCACAGTCACAGCCTTTTCCCAGGCCATCGTGGCTGAGAACCCCAGAAAGCAGGGGGGGGGGGGAACACTGACACATGGATAGAGAGGTGTGGGGACAGTGAACTGCCCTACCCTGACCAGTCAAAGTGCAGGGCCCCAGGTCGCCAAGAAAAGCAAAGCAAAGCAGAGTGTGTTCTTCTTGCATACTAAATCAACCTCAAGAGGTTTCTGTCTTTCAGCACAGGGAAGACCAGACATCCCCTCCTATCTCTCCCTCCCTTCCAGGACTGCAGCTGAGGTTCCAGCCCCCTTCCCATCCCCATTCTAGTCTGGCCTTGAGAGGTTAGCATCTCATCTCCGATTCTGTTGGAACATAAAGCTGTCTTATTCGCACCTCCATGCCAAATCTCTCAGGACCATGCTTAGCTACTAGAAAGTGAGCCTCTTCCCAGCTACCCAAAGCACTGAAGATGAAACAGCCCCCCTCCCTCTTGCACTCATTAAAAGGCACCAAAACTGTTTACTGAACTCTGCAGGCAAGTGTAGAAAAATATGTACAAGTGCTGGCACTCTGCACCCTACTCTAGTTGGCAGCACCACAGGGTTAGGTGGCAGAGAGGACGCTGAGGTCACAGGAGATAACATGCATCTATCTATGAGAACCACTGCAGTTGCAGTATGGCAGGAACAAGAAAAACAAGCCCATGCCCTTCTTTCTTTCCAGTTCTAGAAAAGCACAAACATGATGGTAGGAGTCCCATGTGGGAACCATTATATCAGCCAATCTGGTCCCGCTTCCAAGATGACTCCTGGAGAGGCTTGCAAGTGACACTCCAGCACCGCCACTCCCCACAACCACGTGATCCAAGTCCCGTGGAAAGTCTGTGGTTGCCAGGTGACTCCAAGTCTCATGGTACAGGCAGTCACTGCACCAATCCTTCAACCAACCTTCTTGTCCCACTACTGCAGCCCTATCCTAGCCCCAGATAGTGTTCCCCATCCCCGTACAAGCAAAGCAGCTCCTACCCTTTCACTGTGTCTTCAAAGTAGAAGGACAGTGAAGTGCAAGAAAGACAAAGGCAGCACACAGCAGGACTTAGGCAGCTAGCTGGGGTGTGTGGAACCTCTCTCTGGATTAGGTAATGGGTTCAGCATTGTGTCAATAGTTGTGGCAATCACAAACTTGTCCCTGGGTGTTAGATCATATCATAAGAGAGCCACAGGTAACACACAACCTGGACTCTCATATTGAATGACACACAGCTTCCCCTGTGTGCCTTCGAAGCAGACAGCACCCTCCAGGAAGACCATATCCTGCATCAAGAGCAGGGCCTGTTGGCTGGGAATAAAGGTAATGATTATGAGGGGAGGAATGATAATGGTGTGATGAAGGTCGGGATTTCAGGAGCATAGCACCCGCTCTCCATCATCTGGGGGAGCAAGGGAATTGTAGTAAATGCAGGTATCGTTGTGCTGCCCACCAGGCCAGCAAAGATGTGTATGAAGCAGTCCTGGTGGTTGATGACAGCTTGCAGAATGATGCAGAAGTAGCCCTTGTGGGTGATGAACACCCAGGCAACTTGAGGTGCGCGGAAGATGAGGATGTGTGTGCCATCTACACAGCTGGAGAAGCCAATGCAGTGGAAGCTGCTGACCAACTCTTCTAGGTTGGCCTGGAAGTTGGGGCAGTTATGCAGGACACTTGACTTGCCTATGCCAAACTGGTTGATGATGGAGAAAAGACTGCTGGGGGTGACCAGCTCTGTGACGACAATGGCCACCTGCTTCTCCAGAGTGAGAGGTGGCAGCATGCTGACCTCCTGGAACATGCTGTGGGTGCTCAGTAATCTGAAGGTGGTGCCAGATACCCCAGCATCCATGGTATCCTGGGTGCCCTCATCCTCACTGGCCACCTGGAAATCATTGGCTCAATCCAGTATGCTTGGCAGGCACAGGGTGTGGTAAGTGGATCGGTATGGGATGTTCAGCTGCTGTCTTGGGGGCAGGAAACTGTGTCCTATGGTGACCAGCTGCCACATCATGTCCAGATGGGTGTGTGTGATGTCCTGAAGCCTCCTTTGAGAGTCATGCAGAGTGAGCAGGATGCAGCTCCTGGGTCTGGGTGCTTGGACATGGACAGTGGGGTGCTGTGGCTGGGTGCAGCAGGCTGGGACCCTGACACACACACAATTCATGAGGGACAGCACTCACTCTGGGGCTCTTCTAGAAACCATGCAGGAGTGCCCCTGACCTGCGGGCCAAGGCCAACACAGGCTGCCTGCATCCTGTCTGAAAAGGCCAGATGTATATATTATTCACTCCCAGCCTAAACTAGGCCACTTAGAGAAAACCACATAACAAATCAATTCCTCCTCAGGCATTTTGAATGTCAGTACATGGCCTATGGCAGCAACTATTTTTGTCTCTCTCCTGCCCCTGAGGTGGTGCCTGGGGCTGATGCCATGGTCATCCCCGTTCAGTTACACTATTAACATTAGTTCTGTTACACTTCTAAGTCATGTATTGATGAAAAAAACATAACTTACAATTCAAATTTAGTATGCAAGAAGAGCAAACTCTGCTTTGCTTCTCTTTCTGCTTGAAAGATGCAACCCACATCTAGGAAAGAGACATGGAAGGTATATCCATCATATGGCATGTTCTTGATACTATTAAAATGTTTGTGTGAAACCATAAAATAGAAATGCGGTAATTCATTGAAATAGCATATGTTCAGTTTTTTCAAGTTTAAGGGCAGAAGTGACTGTATGCTCATATGGTCTCACCTTCAAAATACCATAGGCCCTTAACAACCGTTAAGTGAGGGGAACAGCCCTTTTCAACGTTAAAGAATGCAAATTAAGTCTTTTTTCCAAATATGGAGGGCATTTGGGAGACTTTCTCTAGCTTCCTAAACATGCAGCTATTGTTGCATCCATCTGAAGATACAGATTTGTCTACTTTATTTCAGCTGTGCTGTTGCTCATCTGAACACATGCATGATATTGTGTTTTTAGTTCTTTGCTTACCATACTATGGCAAAACATGTGCCCTTTTTTAAATAGGCTACTAATAAAATCAGGTTGGAAACCATGGATTGAAATCAATTCCAGAATAAACACTTGTTCATGTTTCTTTCACAGGTACTATGTTTTTTTTCAAATTCAGAGTTCTGAAGCATGCAAATATTACCACATAACCTACATAAAAAACAAGATGATCATCACTGGGTTAAAGCTGAAAATTAACTTGCTTAATTGTGTGTATTTTAGCTACTGTAGCACACTGTATGCTATATGTAAAGTAACCTGCTGTTCACAGGTCTCTATAATACTGAGACACAATAGGGAAGGTTAATGACTCTAGAATTTCCTGGCTTTTGCCAGATTGAGACAGACCTTTAATGCAATGTTCATGCAGCTTTTGTTGTGTGAAAGATAATGTTTTGGGAATTAGGTCTAAGTAAAGGAATTAACATTGCTTAGTCTTTTTCAGAAGTGCCAGAAAAATGTGTGAGATACTTAAAAATAGACAGGGTGTCACTTTCTGTGCACAGTACACCCCCACTAACACATACGTCTCTTGATTCTCCTGGTGTTGGGGAATAAGACCCAGTTTCTCAGCCCAAATTGTGAACCTCTGGGTCTGAGCAACCGTGGTGAGAAAACCTGGCAGATGTTCCACTTCAACTGGCCGCAGCACGCCTACAGCAGCATAGAGATGCAAAAGCCAACCCCTAGCTTCAAGATTTTTTTAATAAAGATTACACTTTGTCTCATTTCAAATCTAAAACTGATTGCAGTAGAAACAAATAGAACAAGTGGGCAAATATGGAATGATCCATTCTCTGGTTTCAAATCCTGTAGTAGGTATAGAGGTCTGTAAATAAGCAAGCTGTTCGGTCTGAGGATTGTTGCCCAGTGCTTCATTTTAGAAATGCAACACGTTTTACATTTTCTACAGCTTGACATATGGGCTATACTGGGATTCTTTTTTTTTTTTTTTAACTTTCAAGTTCCCAGGCAAAACACTTTCCTTTCTGGAGAGGGATTAAAATATAATTTGTCATTTGGGGACTGTTGTCACATAGTGTGATTGAGGGGTTGGAGATTGCGACTGGGGCAAGGTTAACTAGGAGCTCTCATTCCTCATTAAGAGCCAGGAGGCATTTCCACTCTGGTGCAGTCACAAACCAATGTCCTGAAGCTGCTGTGTGACTGAATGATAAGGAAAAAGGAGGTCAACACAGACTGCATCAAAAGCATTGGGCTCCTGCTCTGGTCTTAGTACTGTGAATACTAGGCATCCTTCTTTCCCTTTACCATCCTTTTAGCTGTATCTGATGCCTATGAGTGGAGCCAGCTGAGGCTCTAGATGACTTGAAACCAGAATTTCTGCAGCCAAAGCAAGTTTGAGACTGACACTGTAAATGTTATTGCTGTCAGAGCAGATATCTAAACCTGTCTGTCTCTTACCATGATTTCACGTTCTTCCCAATACATTACTGGTATTCATGATTTGTATGCTACAATAGAGACATGAATAAACAACAAAAATAAGCAAACCTACTTACCTACTGTAACAACATGCAAAAAATTAACAAAATACCATGTAAAAGCTTAGTAAACTACTCTTTTATGACATAGCTACAAGCTTAGATATTGATGGCAGGCTAGGATTTCTTAGGGTGATTTCTTTTATTGGGCTGACTATGTAAATGGGATAACGTTAGATAAGCTTTGGAATGCAAAGCATTCTTCCTCTGGTGGGGAAATCTTAGGTCAGAGCTTAGGTGATTCATTGAAAAGCTGTCTCTTAAGCAGACATGTTTAATAAATGTAACTCAATGTCAGGTCCTCATGTGCAAATGAAATGTTCCAAAGAAACATTTATGGGCAAGTGAGAGAACTTAGAGGGCAATATACATGTGGTATAGAAAAAAAGTGGAATAGTATTGGTAAGAGTAAGACATAGTTAGAAAACAATGCAATCCGAGAAAAACTCCATTCAAAATCACAAAACAGGATTCCCCTCTCAAACACAGAGGGCTCATAAACAGAGCTAGTGGAAAAGTCTGATTTGCTTATAAAATGCCCTGATTTAAAGATCGCAGTGAGACTATTCTGATAAATGTCAGGATTGTCACCAGTATTCCAGAGTTAAATTAAGAGCATTATAGAGTGTATATACATGTGCTCCGGTGTCAGGCAGGGATGTGTTTTAATTAGAGTGACTCCAGGAGAGCCGCTAAGTAAAACACCACAGTATCACATGTATTCAGTAACCCACATTTTGAAATGGCTGTGGGGGTGCTTTAACTAAAAGTGCTGAATACACGTGATTAATCCACCAAACTTGATTAATCGAGTCTCCTCCAACACATTCTAATGAGCACCCATCAGAGCAGGTGTACAGGCACCCTATGTGCTTATTGTACTATTCTTCTTCAGTATTTGCTACTGCAATCAAGAATCTGAATTTTAATAGGGATCAATGGATTCACTTGCATGTTGCATACCCTGTCAAAAATGTTGCCTGACACACTCTTAGGGTGTGAGAACTGCAAAGTGAAGTTAAGTAGTTTTGTCACCCTGAGGACACGTGAGACAGCATTTTTGACAGGCAAGGCAATGTAGCAGTGCATTCATTAATATATTATTAATCTGGGCCCCTGTTTTCAGCTTTAAACTGCTGGTACGAGCCTGCTTTAAAAGGGAAAATGGATTTAAAAGTAATTTTTCTTTAAATAGAGGGGGAAAAGCTGCTCATATTTTTCCTGTAATCTGCATCCCTGACTGTCTGGTTAGTTACACAATGGAAAGCAGCTGAGAAATTAATTGCCAAGAGCTTATATGTCAGGAGAGGTGCGATTACCTGGGAAAATGTGTTCCTCATCTTTTAAAAATTCCCCTAATGAGCAATAGGTGAAAGCTACTTGTTCAAAATAAGAATTAGACTGAGCCTGGAATCTGTTATGGATTTGGATTGGCTGAAATAAATCAGTCTATCCCCAATAGGCTAAAGGGTTTAATTGTGCCTTGTAGCATAGCTTGGTGCTGAGGACATTCAGGGGTCACTCTAAAGAAGCAGTACATTTGCTAACACATCTTTTTCATTAGGTACAAGTGTGTACCGGTGAATTTTTACAAAAAGAAAACATTTATTGAAGCTGTACATTTACTTTTTATATGCAATTGGTTTTTTGAATAGCTGTTTACACCAAATTTCTTTGCCAACTGGAACCTTTCTGATGTCCAAAAGATGCCTCAGATTGTAAGAGGTGATCAAATACAACATGCCACTGATCAGCTTGAGATTATTTGGTTTGTTGTCGTAACTTTTCTTCTTCCCACTTTGCTTTTCCTTTTAATGTTTGGCTGTCTTCATTTTCCTGTTGCTCGTCAGTCAAATTTGGTGTTAAATTGGGTAAAGTTTGTGTCAAAAACCTTGAAACCTTCAGTAAAGTGGAACATCTTGGTTTTGTCTAAAAATTAGGCCCAGCTTTTTGATTCTCTTCAACTTTATCATACAGCTGATAGACAGATTTCAAGTAGTTTCCTTCAAAATATTTCCACAGAATCCCAGAACAAAACTAGGATTAAAAATATAATTAAATAGTCCATTTACCTTCTGAAATTATTTGTTGAACTTGGAGTAGCTTCAGAGGCACATACAAATGCAACATTTAAACAAGCATAAGCAAGTTCATCTATTTTGCAAGTCATGAAGTGGAGATAAACAACATGTGCTCCTGAAGAGTGTATTCTAATTAGGGATTTACCCCCATTTACGATGTGTTTTTTGGAGAAACTGCAAAAAAAAGCAGCAGTTTTCCTGCAAAAATGACAATCGCCTTTCTTTTGGTATGGAATCACGGCGGGGTGGGGGGACTTACTAAAAATAAAATGCTGGCTCCCCAGTGAGAGCCTTGCAGATCAAGTGGGGGACAGGCAGGGGAAGGGACTTCCAGAATAAAGGGGAGCAGCAAAGATTGTGACCATCCCTCACCCATTGCTGTTGATTGGCTGAGAAGCATGTAAATTTTGTGGCCCTGCCCCTCTCCACCAATCAGCAGCAAGGGACAGGGCTGCAGGGGCCCTTGGCTAATCAGTGGCAGGGGGGTTGCTGTGAAAAGACCACAAAAATGTGCTGTGAGCAGCTCATGATTTTTATTTCCTTTCACCTCAGCATGATTTAGGTAGATCCCTAATTACAATTAGAAACTTCATTGGAAGATTTTATGGACTACCATGGTTTTTGTGTAAACTTCTTCCATGTTTGGTAATATTCCTTGATGCTTTGCATTCTCAGCTTCTCAAGTGAGTTTATTTTTGACATTGAAACAAATAGCTGGCCGTGTCCAAACAGGCCGTGGTAGATAAACACCAACTTTATCGAATGTTTGACCTTGACTTCTGTTGATAATCATTGCAAAAGCTACTCTGATAGGAAATTGCCTCCTGCATATCTTAAAAGATAGAGTTGTGCCTGATGGGCATAATGGCTGCTTAAAGATGTTAAAAAAAAATAAAAATAAATGGTGCTTTACCTTCAAATCAGTGTGCTCCCGTGCTGAGCCTAACATATACCCAGAAGAGCCATTGTGTTAGTTGAACCTGGTTTCCCCAACATCTGTATAGTTCAGGCAGGTTAGCAGGGCTTTTTACTGCTTTTAGTTAATAGCTGATTGAATCAGCTTTAAATAAAAATGCCAAAAAGCCCCACTGAAGCACCTGATCAAAACAGATGCTGAGGATCCAGGTTCAACTAAAGCGCTGCTTCTTCCAGTACAGCACTTTTAAAAAAAAAGTCTGTAAATACCATTATGCCCACCAGACATAACTCTTTGTGACTTGGCAAAAGAACACATTTTCCAGTAGCCTCTCCTGTTATACTGCTGTTGTAAAAATTTTTAACAGGAAGGCTTGTGCTTTTTTCTGTTAGTCTTCTGTTTGTAAGACGTGATCCACTATGTATTAACTGATGTTTTTCTTCTTCATAATAGTCAGCAACAGCTTGCTTGTTTTACTGACTTTCATGATAACTTGTTAGCATTTGCCATCTGTGTGATGGTGGACATCCTTCTGGTATTCTTTCTGTTTTTAATTTTCTGTTTCAATATTTTACATGTAGGCAGCAGGAATAAAACTAGTATTATATAAAATGTTAATGTGTAGTAATGCAAAGTGTTACTTATAGCTTAAATTATTAAAAAGCAAAAAAAAAAAGAAAAAAGCAAAAGAATATTGCAATTAAATATGTTAATATGTTTAAAAAGTGTGCGCACAAAGTTTATTCTAAGTAGGTGGTGTTAGCGTGTCAAGTCATAGGGCCTTGTTGCATGGGTCACTTGGCCCATGATAAATCTATGAAATGTTATTCAGTAATAAAGTTAGAACATGTTCTAAGCAGTCTCACAGGGGCGTTTACCATGAACCCTTTGTGCACCGCTTGTGTTCTGCCACTAGCAAATTGCTCCAGAGAAAGGAGAAGAGAAACACCTCACAAAGAGGTGTGTGAGCAAGAGGGCCAGGGAGAACCTACAGTCCCCAACACCCTGTCCTACACCTCCTATGCTCACTTGACCCCACCACACTTTTCTTCCTGGGATAGATACTACTGCTGCTGCTACCTCCTGCAGACTGACCAGCATCCCAGGCTGAGCAGCAGCTGCTCTCCCAGCACAATCTGTGCTGGATGAGACTGGCAATGGAGTTCCTCCCAATCTCTTCCCCTCGGTTTCACTCCATGCCTGCCTTTCTTATTTCCTGTAACAACCTGCACGGAAGGTTCAGGCTGGGTTGGGAGATGCAAGGGTGATGATTTTGAGGGCACCTGGCCAGGCTTGGCAATTATGTCATAAAGAAGGGGGTTTCTTGGCAGGAGTTGGCTGAGAGTGGTACATCCTGGAATACTAGAAGACCCGTTCACTTCTGGGGTGTGGGTGCATGTGTGGATGCTACAATTTCCCCCTCCTCAGTAGGCAGAAGCATCACACATGCACGCACACCCCAGAAGTGAGCGGGTAGTGTGGTCTGGGATCATTTTGAGCTGGCAGATGATCCCACATATGCTATCTGTCTGCAATGCTGAGCCAAAATCTTGGAGCAAGGGAACAAAACACATGAGCACCACGGGGATGCTGATGCATCTCTGCAGGTACCACCTCTTGCCCTTGCTCCTCCTCACCCTGGAACCAGCAGGAGTATGCCCAAAGGAAAGTCCCTGTCTCCCTTCAAAGCCCCTGTTCCCTCAATGCAGAGGCAGGCCACCTTGGAACAGTGAGAAGGAAAGGCAGACAGAAAGGCAGGTGTGTTGCAAGCATTAGTGAGATCACCCAGACCATTGGGGAAATGCTTTCTGTGGATAGCCAGCCCATCTCCTTAGTTGAGCAGCCAGGGTTCAGGTGGCTCATAGCACTTGTGGCCCCATCATACCAAGTGCCCGCATGCAACATCTTCAGCAGGATGGTGGTGCCCTCCCTGTATGAGGCATGCAGGGAGTAGTTGAGGGAGGAGCTGTACCAGGTGGGTCAGCAGGTGGCCTTACACTTCACCTCAGACATCTGGAGCAGCTGGGGTGGAATCATGCCTACCTCTCCCTCACAGGGCACTGGTATGATCAGTCAGGCCATTGGTGGGCTCTCCTTCAAGCCAAAGTGATGAATAAGTCCCACACAGCAATAGAGACCATGCGGGCCATGAACTGCTTGGTACAGGAGGGTGAGCTCACCCTCAGGTATATGGTCACCAACAATGGGGCCAATATGGTCAAGGCGGTCCATGATACCAACTTTGCTGGCGTCTGTTGTGTTTGGCACACTAGTTCTACCTCTTCGTCAGGCATGCCTTGGAGAGGGACACAGCTGCCAGTGATGGTGTCAGCAACACCACCAAGCTCATTTCAAAATGCAGGAAGGTGGCATCAAGGGGGGCAAGATGCTGCAGGACAGATTTTGTGTTGCATCCCGCAGCACAAAATCATGCAGGATGTGGAGACTCTGTGTAACTCCATATACCTGATGCTCAAGAGGCTGGTGGAACAACAGAAGGCCATCCATAAGATGGCCTTTCTCAGGGAGTTTGGGAGCAGTGTTCCCCTTAACAGAACTGAGTGGGATGCCATCTCCCAGATCTTGGTGGTCCTCAAGCCCTTCCTTGAGACCACTGAGACCCTCAGCACTGGTGATGCTGTCCTTAGCCAGGGGATCCCCATAGTAAGGGAACATCAGAGGAAATAGAGAGCTTCCAGGGAATCAGTGTTCCTGGCTGGGGCAAGCTGCTGTCACCAGACATGCAGGCACTGGTGAGGCAGCTGAAGAAGGCAATCAGGAAATGGCTTGATCCTTTGTGGTACAGTATGGTCCACATTCTGGCGGCCATCTGTGACCTGAGGGTGAAGGGAGGCATATGTAGTAGCCAAAGCCTGACTCAGCGGACAGAGGTGATGGTGAAGAGAGTCAGGGAGGTAGAACGGTGGAGGGACTGTGTGTGTGGAAGGGGAGATCCACTGTCCCGTGCCAGCATGTGATCCACCAGCCAGTCTCCTCCTCCACCACAGGTGCTGCCAAAGTGGGCCAAGGGCATGGCTTCCATGGTGGGATCCAGAGGCATGAGACCCCACCATCAGGCAAGTGATGCTCAGGCCTTGGTGGCTGCCTATCATGCTGAGGATGTGGAGCTGCTGCTGTGCCACTCCTTGGTCTACTAGGCAAGCCTTAGCCAGATGTAGCTGGATCTGGCTACAGTTGTCCAGGAACACCTGTCCTGTCCACCAACTAGTGTTCCAAGTGAGAGGGTGTTCAGCATTGCTGGTGATGTAGTGGCACCCCACTGCACCTCCTTGGATCCTGGTTTGGTGGAGCAGCTGGTGTCCCTCAGTGTGAACTTCCCACTGCTGGTGTTCCCCAAGTTCCAGGTGCAGATGGCGTGAAAGCCACCCTCCTCACTCCATCCACACCCGTTTCCTTTTTTCATTTTTTAAAAACCATTTAATGCCCCACTCTCAGAGCTGGAGGGGGTACTCACTGCATCACCAGTCAGCAAGGGAAGAATATGTCCCTGCTGATCTCCCATGCCAGGACAAACTTGGAGGTATGGACTGGGGCTATGGGGAAGGAGGAGGTCCCAGGTCCTGGGAATGGCCACTAAAACTGCACTCTGACAGGGCTGGGAGGCCTGGTGGGACTGCCAGAAGCTTACCAGCCCCAGAAAATGCCATGACCCAGGACCACCTTGGTGAAAGGCAAGTAGGAGTCACCATAACCCCCAGCTACCTCATGCACGCATACAGTCCTGGCTGGGGAAAGCCCAGACTCATGATGTCTTTGACAGGCCTGAGTCTTGATGGTTGTAGAGGAATTGTGAGGCTCCAGGTGAGCTCAGCTTAGCTGCCTGGGATGCCAGATTTTGTGTGGAAAAACCCTTTGTCAGGCCGAGGAAGCATCTGGTGAAAGGCGGGTAGGAGGCACCTGATGACCTCCAGCCACTGCACAGTCCTGGCTGAAGAAAGCTCAGACCTGTAAGATCTTGGAAAGGCCTAAGGCTTACTGGTTGTAGTGGAGTTGTGAGGTTGAGAAGAGGGACCATCCCTGTACTTTTCATCCCACTGCGCCTTAACACACACAGAAAGTCACACATCATGAGTTTTGCTTTGAAAAGTTTGAGGTGCATTTTCTCATAACCCTATCTCCTTGAAACGTGGCAGGCTTCCTATCCTTAGCAGGGGCTACCATGCCTTCAGTTTTCACCTTGCTGTGCTTTAACACACACACGATTTAAGTTTTGCTTGTCAGCAGCTTGAAGTGCAATTTCCCAGACACACCTGCATCGATCTCTTTGAAACTTGGCAGACTTTGTGGCCTCAGCAGGGGCTACAATCTCTGCTGTTTTCATCCAAATATGCCAAAAAATGACAGTGTTGTAGGCAGTTTTGTGGTTCCCCATTATAGACTATGGGTGAAATGTCAAAATAGCGTCAAAACAGAGAAACAGTTTTGAGAAAACAAAACAGAACAGTGCTTTGGAAATTAAACAAAACTCAAAACAAAACACTGTCTCATCAAAACAGTGAAACAGAAGTTGAAATGAAATTGTGCTGTTTTGCATAGCCCTAATCCACAGCAACCCTACCTTAGTTCTTTCTTTGGTCAGGTCCTAGGAAGGAGAGGCATTTTCCTTTTCAAAGGACTCCTCCTTTGAAAGAGTATCAAATAGCACAGCAGACACCTCTGCTTCAAAACAGTCTCTATTATGTATCTCCATTCCTCACTTGGACCCCTGCTTACTTTTCACTCTGTCTTCACTTAGACTTTTTCTCTGTCCTCCCTAAGACTATTCTTTCCCCCTCCTCCGTGCTCTCTTTGCCCCCCTCCTCCCCCCTCCCCCGGGTCTTTCAGAGCTTCCTCCATTCTCCTCAGGTACAAAACTGTTGTGTTAATCCAGGCACTAACACTTACCCAAGCAAATAAAACACTGTCTCTTTGGCCTGTTGCCAGGCCCATGCTGCCATCTCTAGGGTGAAAAGGACATTGAGATGTCCTACTCACATAACTATTTACATCAACACCATACTCACACTAAGACCCCCCCAAAATGTTCCACACCAGAGCTATAGGCTATAACTCAGCTCACTTAATACATCTTGTACCTCCTCCACACTGTATACTTATACAAGGACCAGGTGCAACCTAGCCTTAAATCACATGCTTATATAGTCATACCCCAGACTGTCAAATAATCCTCTATTATACTCCAGGGTCTTAAAGATGTACCTTACACCCTGAAAATACAGTATAAGTAGGTAGTGCTGGAGAGTTTAGAAATTCAGCAGTGCAGCTTAGCATACTGACTTTCATCATGAAAGACCCCCAGGACACTTTATATTCTGCTCTACAGTAAAGAACTCATCACCCATCACTAAAATACAGTCACTTCCAGAATAAAAGCTGGCAGTCATTCTGTTTCAGCACTGTTAAGTATTTTCTTGTAAGAGAAAGTGAAAAAAACAGGTGAACAGAGTATAAAAAGGGAATACACAAGATTAAACACTGCACACCTTATGGAAAGTGCCACTTGAGTCTTCTATTGATATTAAGTGGTCAGGGACCTAGTTTTACACCTCATTCAGAAACCTTTACCCTCTGGCAAAATAAAATTATTTTTCCTAGAATACTTCTTACTCCAAAAATCTTACGAATAATTGTGAAAAACTCATGCTTTACAGCTGAACAATTGAGGAGTAATAATGTATTACTTCCTACAACTCAAGAATAACTCTTTAAGAAATACTAGTAAAACTATATAAAATAATGAAAAATAGCATGTATATCACCATTTATATAGTATTTTCTCTTTCACTTTGCAACTTTGAAGGGAAGGGAGATAAATGTTATGTCTTTCATAATTTAAGATTCCTCCATACAAGAAGGATGAGAGTTTGTGGTTATGATTAAAGGCCAGACAAAGGCAAAAGCAAAACTGACAAAATAGGCATTGCATTTTCTCTATATACAGAATTAAAAGAACATGTACTACCTTTAGTCAAGACATACGTGAAGTAAGACATCATTAGAGACAAGGAAAAAGGTAGCTGAAGAAATTGGGGGAAATTTTTGAAAATATCATTCTTTCTTGACATTTTTAGAATGAAATATTTAATTTTATAAATGCCAGGATATTTCAAGTAGACATTTTTTTAAAGAAAAAAAATTCAAAGTGGCCCTTCTATTTTAAATATTGAACTATGTTAAACCAGAATAGTTAAACCAAAGGTTAACTAACTCATAACAAAATGTTTTGTTTAAGTAAAATATTTCTGATGGACCCAAAATGAAGCTTTTATTGTTTTGTCCTTTTGGGGAAGAAGGGTGTTGTATGTTTTTGGTGGGCAGTGGGGGGGCTGAAGGTGGGAAGCAGAGGAAGAGGAGGGGCAGAGGGGAGCCCAGCGCAAACCCTAATCATTTTTTTGGCGCCAGCAAACAGAAAAATAAATCCTTATCCATGCAGTTCTAATCCTCAAAGGAAATTTACAAAACACCTTTCATAAATAGGCGCAGTAACTTCACTTCATAAATCTATTGGATACAAATAATCATGGACTCAGTATAGACATTGGATTTATGACACAGTACAAATGGTCTGACATCTGAATCATCAGGTACCTATATACTTTTCTTCCCTCCCCCCATTCTGCTCTCCTCTCCCCTATTTTTCTGCCTTTTGTCTTCCTAATTTCCAGCTTTTTTTTGTTTTGTTTTTTGGGGTTTTTTTACACACAACCCATTTACTGTAGTCTCCTTTACTCACTTTTGGTTCCAACCCCCTCCCCTCACCACTTTCTATACCCCTCCCTTCCCTCCTTTACCTTTTGTTTTCCTAATTTCTACCTATTTACGTTCTCACTGACATCCCGTCACACCTCTGGCTTGGAGTCCCAGAACAGCAGAGACTTCCTATGCCTGAAGAAAAGTGATTGCACCCAAAAGCTTTCCAAGAAATTTTCCCCCAACTACTCAGTTGGTCAGATAAAACATAGTCACATTTACTCAAAGAATCTTTCCTGGCTATATCCTTAGACCAACATGGCTACAAACAAAATCTGGTGAAAGCATTATATATTGTGGTAGGGTCTTTGAACAAAATATTTCAAAGAATTATTATGGTAGATAGTTGTTTTGCAAGTTGTACTCACTCATTGGCTTAGGCTCCTGGCAGATGTTCAATTAAAGATGCAATGGGATCTGGTCTGTGATCCCAACAATCACATCTTCTGCCATGCTTAATATGCTGTGAAGAAGAAGGAAGAAGGATGCTCCTGTTGATGCCCTGGAGCTGACAGGAGCCAGTGGGAGAAAGGAGATCTCACTGAGAACAGCACTTCTGGAGTCACTGCTCGGTGAAGCTAGAGTGGCCACAGGGAGGGGCAGAGACAGGGGGAGGCCCAGATGGAAAAAAAGAAGACTGACATGGCACGGAGCGGGGAGGAGGGGGAGCAGGTCCAGGGAGGTGATCCTTCCCCTCTGTGCAGCATTGGTCAGGCCACAGTTGGAGTACTGCATCCAGTTCTGGGCACTGCACTTCAGGAGGGCATTGAGAGGTTCCAGAGGAGAGCCACTCGCATGGTCAAGGGGCAGCAGGGCAGACCCTATGAAAAGAGGCTAAAGGGCCTGAACCTATTCAGCCTGCACAAGAGAAGGCCAAGAGGAGACCTGGTGGCTGTTTACAAACTCACCAGGGGGGACCAG
>NW_017728947.1:65752677-65760462 GCF_001723895.1 Crocodylus porosus | reverse complement strand
CTGGTAATAAGAATCTTATTATTCATTGGAAATTAATTTAGAAATTGACTGGAGAGCTATATCTTTATAAAAATATGATTAGACTTGCAACTTCACACATGTCTATTTACGATATGTTTGGGCTTGGGGATCAGATCCTAGTCATGCCTGATTGCCAATACAGGGAGACTCTAAACTGGCAAGTATCAAGCCAGGTGCCTGGTGTGCCCAGCTGAGAGTGCCAGTTAGCTGGCTTCCAGCCTCAGGAGCACATTGTAATGCTTACCTCTGGTGTACTTTCAAGGCTCTGTGCACTAATCAGTTAATTGGCAGTCTCTGCCTTAGGGGTGCACCAGAGCCAAGGGCTCCATGAACTCCTGTGGGTAAGAGCACTAATTAGGGGATTGGCCTGGACGCACATTGAATTTAATAACTTTGTGACTTCTTCCCTGCTTTGCCACACCATAGCAATTGTTGGTTAGTTTGTAACAGCAATCATTTTTTGTGTGAACTCTTAGATTCAGTCTCTGCCAGTCTCAACTTTAGTGATTTTTCTAGCTTCTAAAGACTAGACAAAGTACTTAGGCCACTGGCAAAGACTAGTAAAATCTATTCTTTGCTGCAACCAATGCTAACTTTCTATCACATTATTAATGTGAGTAATTTCAGATCAGGAATGACTTATGGCCAGATCTTATTTCAACTTCATACACTTAAGGGGTACTTATGTGACTGCAGTGTTTAGACACACACACCATTATTAGAGTTCAGAATAGCAATGCTTGCCCATTGGTTACCTACTGCATATGTTCAGTAAGCCATACTTTGGCTATGTAGGTGCTCATGCAAAATAGAATAATTGAGTCATGTATATAATACTGGGTAAGTCCTGTAACTGTAACTGCATGAAAAACAGTTTGTCAGTAGAAGAATGAAGAGGACTTTCCCTCCTTTTAGCCCAATAGGCTAAGGAGCGGGTCAGCACTGTATGGCTAAGGTTGCCAACCCAAGGAAGATCTTTATTGACAATTGGCAAACTTCTTACTGGGTGCATCTACACGTGCATTAATGTTCCATTAAATTTACTGCACAGTAACTTACTGCATGATAAGCAGGAGTAGACCTGTGGTTAACCTGGGACTAGATTTAGTCGCAGGTCTGAGCAGCCAGCTGTGCCTTTGTGGCCACCAGGGGGAGCTCCATCCTCTGGTCACATGGCTTCCAGCACTTGGCAGCCATGCTGAGGCCAGAGACAGCTGCCAGCACTTGATGGCCATCTTAAAAATACACCCTCACTCTCTGATCCCTGCTCAGCCCCTCAACTGCCTGGGAGCTGTGTGCTCAGTGAAGGAGCAGCATGTGGCATCTCCATCGCTGCCCACCCTGCCTCCCTGTGCCCTGGCTGCTCCAGCCCCTGCACCTGCCCCTGCCAGCATCGCCCAACACCCTTTGCTCTAGCCCAATGCCTGCCAGCAATGGCCAGCACTCTGTGCTGCTGCTGGCTATGGTGCTGGCCCTGCTGGCCCCACCTTCCCAGGCCCTGGGACAGCCATACACCTGCCACCCAGGCTGCAGGAGGCTCTGGCTGACCCTTTACTCCTGAACTCTCCACACCAGTCTACCTGCCCTGCTTTCCACACCCCCCTGAACCCCTGCCTAACCCCAGCACAACTCCAGGGCACACATGTAGAAAAAACATACAAACTATTAATAGAACAAAAGCCCCCATCTCTCCTCCCTCCACCCTCAACAAGCACATCTGTCATCCCCACACACAGTGCCCCTCAACCACCCTCCCCACCCACCAACAATAGAAACCCTATTCCCCAAACTTCACAGACACTTCACATATCTGACCCCATCCCTAAGTACATGTGTGAGCTAAGTACATGTGTGAGGGGCTGAGTGGTGGAGCTGCCTAAGGTGGAGAATCCTTGTGGATATGGGGACCACAGCAAAGGCAGCACCTGTTCCACAGGGCTGCCAGGGGCCCACTGTGGGATAGTGGGTGGGACCCAGGGGCCCTGAAGTGCCAGAGCAGGGGCCAGGCATAGGCACAGCTTCCTCTGGCTGGCCCTGGATAGCCAGTGGTGCCTCATACACCACCATTCCAGGACCACCAGCTCAGCCCAGTGAGCATGGCATACCCACAACTGCACCTCCTCCTGGCCAGTCTCATGAGCAAGGTCCTCTGCCCACCTCACCTGATGGTCTGCCACCTAGCCCTCCACTGCAACAACCAACCAACCACAGAAGCAGGCAGGTCCCATCTTGGCTGTGGTGCTGGTGCATCTGGCACCTGCAGGCAGCTCCAGTGAGTGGCAGCAATCCTGTGGCATGGTCCTTTAGTCCCCTGAGGCATCTCCTCCTCATCCAGATGTTGGCCCTGCATAGGAAAGAGACAGAAGGCTTTTGTAAGAGATTGCAACATTTGAGAGATAAGATGCTCTGTTCCAGGGGCCCTCTGCTGCCTGGCCTCAGATTGGAGGTCAGCTGCTTGCAGATGCCAAGAGACCATGGTAAGCTGGCCAGGAAGGCCTAGGTCCAGGTGGGTGCTGTCCAAGTCCCCCATGCTTGCCTGCTCCCTGGGGGCTGGCCGCAAGCCATCTACCTCTTCTGCTCCCTTCCCAGGATGAGCCACGTCAGACTTTTGGTAGCACCTACTGCCATAGCTCCAGCCCCCACTGACCCCCTCCCCCATCTCTGCAAGACCACTGCTCTGCTGCGCTGCTTCCCAGCCCCCAGCAACCGAGCTTGGGGTATGCAAGGCTCCTGGACAACTGGGCTGAGGGGCTGGCTGTGCCCCCACCCTCCCCACTGGGGGTCTCTGTGGAGAAGGGCCCTGGGGCCAGCCCCTCATCATGTCACCAATGCACTCCAAGCATGCCCCTGCTGTAAATGCCATGGGTGGTGCATGATGAACTGTTTGTGCAGGTACAGAGCTGCCTGGACCACTATACCCTGATGATGATGATGATCCTGCTGGTGTCCTGGGCACACCTGCACTCCTAGATTGAGACCTTGAGCTACCACCCTGAGCATGGGGTCAAGCCTGGCCTTCCCCACAACCTCCACCACAATCTGGAGGGCTATCCAGTGCTCAATGTTCCTGCCTCCAGATGCTGAGGAGGAGATTGCTGCCAGGATTGACACCTTCTCAGCACATGTGAGGCCTATGCCCACCCAGCCACAGGGACACAGGCTACTTAATAAAGGTCTGACCTGTGTCCCACCTTTCTGTGGGCTGTGAGGGGGAACTTGGGACCAGGGAAGTATGGGCAAGCCAGGCAAGGATGGGGGGCCAGGGCCGGGGCTGCGGCCAAGGGCAGGGGTGGGGGTAGGGACTGGAGCTGGGAGGACATGCTTCTCAATATGGGACTTACCATGGTTCCAGGGCTGGAGAGGTTGGCAGCTCAGTGTGGGGCTCCCCATGCCAGGTTGTGTCTAGCTCCTACCTGTGTACATGGCCTCTGATGGTCTGGGGGTCTGTGTCTGGCCAAGGCCTGCCCCCCTAGGAAGGAGCTGATGCTATTGACTGCAAGTGGTGATGTGGCCAGCTGCTCCTTGGGGGTGGCTGCGGGGTGGGGCTGAGGCCAAGACAGCCACTGGCCAGGGCTCCCTGGGTTGCTAGTGGGTGCAGCAACTAGGAAGGAGTGCAGGGTGGGATGTTGAAGGCCCGAGGTCTCCTCCTCCAGTGATGTGTCACCAGAGGTGTCAGGGGAAAAGACATGAGCTGTCAGGGTACCCATGAAGGGCATGGTCCTGGAGGCCCCACCAGACTGATGTTTGCAACCAGTCACAGTGACCCACTCGGCCTACAAGTTCTTGACCTTCATATGGCACTACCACACTGACTGGGAGTGGCCCTAGCATGCATCCCAGCTGCCAGTGCCTCATAACTGTGGGCGTTTGAACACCCACCCTGGGTGAGATTCCTCAGGACATCCTCCTTGCCCCATAGTGCCACAAGGGTGTGCACCTCCTCCCAGATCCAGCTGGCATCCCTGAGGCTCCAGACAGGTGGGCACGCACAGATGGGGCCAGGGCTGGACATGAGGGAGGAGAAGGATGTCAAGCCCCACACCAGCTGGCAGGTCCCCCATGTGACAGGGCCAGCAGCCCTGGTGGGATCCCAGGGCTGGGTTAGGGGTGCAATAAACTGCACCCCATGGCAGCACTCATCTGTGGCTAGGCAGCAGCTCTGGAGTGGGACAGACCTGGCAAACACAGCCTGCAGGCTGAAACTCCAAGCTCCCTGGAGTATGTGTGTCCCAAGGCACAAAATGGTTGCAGGTTTTACTACCCTGCAGTTAGGGGCTGCCAGAGAATAGCCCAGCATTGCAGCTGGAGAGGGGATGAGGCAGGAGCCCTGGGGCTGGGCTCCACCTGCCCCTGTAGCGGCTGGACAGATTCAGCCAAGAAGCTCCCACATTTTTTCTTAGTAAGGCATCTACATGTGCATTACTGTGCAGTAACTGATTGGGCATAAATTTGATACCTGCACTATGCAGGTATCAAGTTTACACCCAAGTCAACATAAGTCACCACAGTTAGTGCACAGTACAGGCATGCACATGTAGATGTGCACCCATAATGTGCAGTAATTTAGGTTACTATGCAATAAAAGTGTACATGCAGACAAGCCCACTGACAACCAAACTTTTTTACTGACACACGTTTGTACTGATATATGTTTGCATAACATAAATGGAACTATTCTGCAAGGTTCTGTCCTGCTGCCAGGCCCCAGTTAGAAGGGATGGCTTCAAATTTAAGGGTTTAACACCAACCATAGTACAAAAGTTTGGTTGTCAATACAATGAGACATTAAGATCTTAGATTGGCAACCATGTTTGACTGCCATAGTAGTTTTAATTTTGCTGCTCATCCCCATCCCCTGCTCATCCCCATCCCCTGATGCTCCTAACTACACTTCATTGGCACCCCCTTGAGATTGGCCATGCACCCCCTGGAAATGCCAGCCGTGAAACTGGAAGTGCTGATGGAAACACACTTCCAGTTTTGCTGCTGGTGATTTCTGCTGGGGGACCCTACCCTAGTTGGTGATCCGGTGTCCCCCCCAGACTCAGGAGGCACCAGTTGCCTGTGCTAAACTTTGCACCATGCTTCCCACCAGCCCTCTCCTCTGTCTTAGCCCCACTGGTCCCAGTCCCCCTAATTCTGACATGGACCCCCAAAGAAGCCTACCTGCAACTCAGCAGTATTAGAGGCAGTCAACAGGACTCAGGAGCAACAGCAGTAACCCTGCATATAATCCAGAAGCAGATCTAGTCCATGGAAGCACTAGATCCTGTTCTTAAAGCTTCAGGGCTTTGCTTCTACCCATGCCCATGCTGAGGCTGAGAAGTGAAAAGTTGCACCAGGGCTGGGAACATAAGTGGCACCCCACTTCCCCAGGTTGTGACATGAGTTAGCTTCCAGGTACCTCACACTGGTGCAGCTCCCCTCCAGGTATAAACTGCACCCACACCACCAGGGAGTGCAGGGAGCAGGGGAATGGGAGAAGAAGTAGTGATGCTGCTGTGTGGGTCTGGCAGGGATGCAGGGAAAGTCCCCCACCTGACCATGCACTATTCCCACCCAATTCATGCACTGCCAAAGTCACACAGCCTCTGCCAGACTACTGCCAGCTTGTTCTGGTTCAGGGTTTGAAAAAGTTAGTGTTCCCTGACCTAAAGAGTAGAGCACTTGGTTAGGAGGTAGGAAACCTGGGTTCTAACCCTTTCTTCCACCCCTAGACATGGGACACCACGCAGGAAAGGTTTGAGTCTGGATTTCCTATTTTGTACCAAACTGTTGTATCTTCAAAGCAAAAGATGAGGTATGGTCTAGAATGATATTCAGGTCTATTAGTCATACAGAAGTAACAAATACAAACAGAAAGGAAGGATGGGTCAATTAGATACTACACTGAGAAGGGAGGAGCCAGGTTCTGGCCTTGAATAGGGCAGAAATCACCCTTGTCTATTGTTGTTTATCTAGACTACTGTCTAGGTCTCCTTTTGAAACTCGCCCACTAGGCACCTAGGATAGGAAGATACATTTCTTAGGACAAAACTATCTCAGTGGTGTTTATCTGTTTTACCAAATGAATGTTAAAAGCAAGGTGCAGAAGGGCAGGTTCAAAAGAAAGCTAGAGAGTGCTCTTGGCAATGCTTAACTTGTGGTCTAGTGGTAGGAACAGTTTGGAAGGCAGGAGATGTAGATTCATATGTCCTTGTGGGGATAGTTGTTAGACCCTAGATCTCCAATTCCTTGCCCTAAACCCTAATCTAATGAACAAAAATGTTGGAGGTACCTCTTTCATTTAATTCCAGGCTTATCACAGAAAGAGTAAATTAAGCTCAACTATAGGGTGATGCCAGCTCTGCCAATAGGATGACTACTCTTATTATTATTACTATTACTAACCTATATTGTAATTCATACTTGGGGCAAATCAGAGCGATTTCAAGGACAATTTTACCGTTGTACGTTCCTGACTTTTGTGTACTAAACTATGCAAACTTATTTTCTATTAATGTTCATCTAGATAACTGCATGTTTGTGTATATAATATCTAATTTTCATAGAGTGTTTTTTTAGAGATCAAATTGTCCCAGCAGAATTTGCACTTTCATTTTTGCACCTGCAGTTTTACACTGGATGCAAATCTGATTACTTATGACTTTGATTAGCTTATTATTTGAGAGTTAGACTTCAAAGTGTCTGTGTATTCCATTCCTCTTAAACTTGAGAGTTTATGTGATTCAATAAATCTCACATAGTTGTATAATTCCACAGTTTATGCACGCAAATGGAAAGCATTAATTAGCAATTTTCTTTTTGTTTGTTTGGAGGGAAGTGGGGAAACATTGTAGACTAAATCTGCTCACAAGTTTTTCTGTATTTATCTTAATCTACCGAGAAAACTGGCTGGTAGCATCTGAATAATCCGCAAATAAAATATAAATATCAGGCTTCTGGGACTAGAAATGAATGTTTTAGTTTAATAAAATATTAGGGAAAATGGTGCTTAGAAACAAAAATAACTTCAGAATAACACTTACAATCGTGCTGATTTTATAGTCTGCAATTAATTTAAATAGATTTCAAAGACAACATAGGACTTTTTCTAATGAATTTAAGGGCTAACTTGCCTGGTATTTATTCACACTCACTGTAAAATGGCCCTAATTCAGTGGACTTTTGATATGAAACTCTGAGGCCCAAATTTTAATGTCAAGTTACACTTAATGTTTAAGTTACATTGGTGTGGATAAAGTAGTTCCTTGGAAGATAATGAAGTTACTCCTAATATACACCACTGTAATTGAGATAAGAATCTAACATACAGAGTTCCTGTCTGAAAGAAAGAGCCAATTGGCTTCAAACTGGGAAAACTAAAAGACCTCTTGCTAGGAAGGCTTGTCGATGGCATCTCAAGCACTGAATAGAATTTTACATGCCCATTAATATTCACTTGCTTTTACATTCTTTTTCTTTCATCTTTTGGAAAGTCTCATGATTTAATTTTAAGTGGGACCAGTGGATTTCCATACTTTTGACATGGTTATGTTAACATTACTAAATCTCACACAAGGTGATTGGTGAGTACCAATGAACCAACATCTCCTTTTTAGACACAATGATCAGTATCCAGAATGGTAAAATACAGACAACATTATACAAGAAACCCACAGACCAACATACACATCTGCACAGAACCAGAAATCACCCTAGAATTCACCCTAAATCACCAAGAATTCTGATATACAGCCAAGCCCTCAGATACCACTGAATTTT
>NW_017728947.1:65749432-65752666 GCF_001723895.1 Crocodylus porosus | reverse complement strand
CTCCAATTCCTTGCCCTAAACCCTAATCTAATGAACAAAAATGTTGGAGGTACCTCTTTCATTTAATTCCAGGCTTATCACAGAAAGAGTAAATTAAGCTCAACTATAGGGTGATGCCAGCTCTGCCAATAGGATGACTACTCTTATTATTATTACTATTACTAACCTATATTGTAATTCATACTTGGGGCAAATCAGAGCGATTTCAAGGACAATTTTACCGTTGTACGTTCCTGACTTTTGTGTACTAAACTATGCAAACTTATTTTCTATTAATGTTCATCTAGATAACTGCATGTTTGTGTATATAATATCTAATTTTCATAGAGTGTTTTTTTAGAGATCAAATTGTCCCAGCAGAATTTGCACTTTCATTTTTGCACCTGCAGTTTTACACTGGATGCAAATCTGATTACTTATGACTTTGATTAGCTTATTATTTGAGAGTTAGACTTCAAAGTGTCTGTGTATTCCATTCCTCTTAAACTTGAGAGTTTATGTGATTCAATAAATCTCACATAGTTGTATAATTCCACAGTTTATGCACGCAAATGGAAAGCATTAATTAGCAATTTTCTTTTTGTTTGTTTGGAGGGAAGTGGGGAAACATTGTAGACTAAATCTGCTCACAAGTTTTTCTGTATTTATCTTAATCTACCGAGAAAACTGGCTGGTAGCATCTGAATAATCCGCAAATAAAATATAAATATCAGGCTTCTGGGACTAGAAATGAATGTTTTAGTTTAATAAAATATTAGGGAAAATGGTGCTTAGAAACAAAAATAACTTCAGAATAACACTTACAATCGTGCTGATTTTATAGTCTGCAATTAATTTAAATAGATTTCAAAGACAACATAGGACTTTTTCTAATGAATTTAAGGGCTAACTTGCCTGGTATTTATTCACACTCACTGTAAAATGGCCCTAATTCAGTGGACTTTTGATATGAAACTCTGAGGCCCAAATTTTAATGTCAAGTTACACTTAATGTTTAAGTTACATTGGTGTGGATAAAGTAGTTCCTTGGAAGATAATGAAGTTACTCCTAATATACACCACTGTAATTGAGATAAGAATCTAACATACAGAGTTCCTGTCTGAAAGAAAGAGCCAATTGGCTTCAAACTGGGAAAACTAAAAGACCTCTTGCTAGGAAGGCTTGTCGATGGCATCTCAAGCACTGAATAGAATTTTACATGCCCATTAATATTCACTTGCTTTTACATTCTTTTTCTTTCATCTTTTGGAAAGTCTCATGATTTAATTTTAAGTGGGACCAGTGGATTTCCATACTTTTGACATGGTTATGTTAACATTACTAAATCTCACACAAGGTGATTGGTGAGTACCAATGAACCAACATCTCCTTTTTAGACACAATGATCAGTATCCAGAATGGTAAAATACAGACAACATTATACAAGAAACCCACAGACCAACATACACATCTGCACAGAACCAGAAATCACCCTAGAATTCACCCTAAATCACCAAGAATTCTGATATACAGCCAAGCCCTCAGATACCACTGAATTTTCACTGAGAACACCAAGGGTTACCACCATACAAATCTTAAAAAAGGTTTTCACTCAACAAGGACACTCCTTCAGGGAGATAGATCACAAGTTTGAAGGAGCCACCTGGATACCACGTAAAGAATTGCTGCAGTACAGATGGAAAACCCCACCAAATCACACACTGCTGGTTATGACATATCACCCCTCTCTTGAACCTATATGGAAAATCCTCAAACAATCACAACCCATACTAGAAGGAGACCCAGTTGTTAAAGAGATCTTCCCAGAATGACCCATCCTAGCCTTTAAAAAGCACCAAACTTCACTAAGCTCATCCTATGATCCCTGCTGACTTCCTGCCCCTGGGGCAGAGGGCTGGACTCGGTGATCCTCCAGTGACCCTCCCAGACCAAATGTCTATGAAATCTATGAAAACCAGAAGCAAACTTCCTATGGCCCAAAACACACCAAATGTATCCAGACCATACTAATGACAAGAAATGCAAAACCTGCCAACATATCTCCATCACCTCCACAATCACTACACCCCACAACAGTGCCATCACCAGCTGCACCTCCAGAAATGTAATAGATCTCATCCAGTGCACCAAATGCCCTGGTGGAATATATGTAGGAGAGACCAAACAACAACTGTGCACCAGAATGAACACACACTGGAAGTCTATTAAAGACAAGAATGCCCAATTACCAGTGGGGGCACATTTCTCACAAGAAAACCACTCTCTCTCCAATTGCTTAATTCTAATCCTAAAAGGGAATTTACAAAACACTTCTCAAAGACAAGCCTATGAACTTCACTTCATCAACCTCTTGATACAAAAAATCATGGACTAAATATAGACACTGGATTTATGACACATTATAACCTGCCTGGGATCTGACCCCCCAGGTACCTCTCCACTATTTATCTGCTATATTCATCCCCCTTCTCCACCCCTCAAGCCTCTCTCTCACCCACTGACTCCTCAATTTACATTTTCACTGACTGGCTTTCCTGCATGTATACCAGCCTCTGGCTTTGTTACTATTCCTTCCATGCAGATGCTTCATCAGCCTGACCAAGGGTTTTTAAACCTGAAATCTTGCTAAGAAAATCTTTTCCAACTATTTACTTGGTCTAATAAAAAATATCAGATTTACCTGTCAGGGAAATTTTTTTATTGAATGCTGCCAATGCAGAGAGAATTGGAGCTGCCATGCGCAAGAGAGCTTTGAATGGAAGTTTCCACAGTGTGCCCAGCACGTGCCCCCTGGGCGACCTCAGGAGTTGTCAATCAGCCCTGACCTACTTTCCAGTCTTGCGCAGGCTCAGTTACTTTACAGGGCTTGTCCTGACGCATGCCTAGTGAATGACTGGATAAGGTAATCACTCTGGAACATTCTTACAACCAAGCTCCCTGATTGGCCAAAGGGTGGCTATATAAAAGACCCATGAGCCCCCCACCTGTGGTGGGTGTAAGAGGAGCGTGTGGGTTGTTTAGGAGTGCAGGTGTTAGTTGGATTGGTTAGTGGTGTGTCATTGGTGTGGGAGTCTGAGGAGACCATGCTCTTTCTGTGGGCAGAAGCTGTTTAAGGCGGAGACTGCAAGGCAGACTGAGAACTGGGATTCGATCCCCCGGTTTTTCTCATACCCCATATAGCGACTCACTTCATCGTTCCGGTTCTTTTTGTCGATTCTTCTGGTTACTGGACT
>NW_017728947.1:65734127-65748762 GCF_001723895.1 Crocodylus porosus | reverse complement strand
ACTTTGGGGAACTTCTTTGTTTTCACACAAGTACAAGGATCTCTTTATACCAGTGTAAAAGTACCCCACTTTTCCCTAAGGTTATATGATCTAACATTCAGCTAGCAGATATCAGGATCATCCCCAAGTATTAGCAGGTAACATATACTATTCTTCAAAGGAGCAGCAATGTATATGCCACTTCACAGTAATTTATATGATTTGGTCCCTTTTAGATAATCCTAACCTAGTTAATGTATCCTATATCAGATTTGCTAGTCAGTGTATTTGCTTATTCCTCTTATGCCAGACAGGACAGGATCTGGTGCTTATTTAACTTAGAAAGAGTAGATCCTACAAATGAAAATCAAACAGATGACCATGCAATACCCAGGTGACATATCTATACCTATATATTAGAGGTTAGATTCATGAGAGGGCACAGTGCCTCTCTAATCACTAAGTTTCATATTTAGATGACATCAGATCATAGTATCACAGTCTACCAGTCCATCCAGTCTAGTGGGTAGAGTCTGGTATGGAGTAGGGGTTGCAGGAGTAAGGGTCAGAAGCTACACATCAGGAGTCAAAATGCCAAGCCAGGTTGTGGAGCTGGAAATCAGAAACCTAGTTACCAAGTCCAAAGGATAATCCACAGGGCAAAGTCCAAGAGTAAGTCAAGCTGGGTTTAGGAGTCATGAAACATATTTTCATTGAGAATTTGTAGGCTGAAATCCAGGAGCAAGTTGAAGGCAGGGTCAGGAACCAGGGAAAGCAGTGAAGTTACTAGGACTGGAGCTGCTCAGAGACTGAATTCCAGGACGTCATGGTCTCAGGTTCTGGAGGAATTCCTTAAATGCACCTCCAGAACCAATCAGAGGGAAGGGGCTGGGGGTCAGTTGGCCTTGATTGGGAGTAACTGGGTCAGCTCACTTAACAAAAGCTGCAGGACAGGAGCCTGCCTGAGCCTTACTGACCTGACCCAGGCTGCAGCACAAGAGCCTTACATACAGAATTATAGAGAAATAGGTATGAAAGGGACCTTGAAAGATCATCTAGCCCAATCTGCTGCATCAGACAGGAACATCCCTATCCATACCATTTCTATACAAATCCATGACCCAACACAAGGCATAATCTGCAACAGGTTAAAAAGGAAGACATCAATGGCAAATGTCCTGATGATGCAAAAGTTGTTAATATACACTTGAGAGATCCTAGGAAGAGGACCAGGATCCTTGCCCCTACTACAGGGGAAGGTGAAACCCCCCATAGTCCATACCAATCCCATGGGGGGAAATTCATTCCTGACCATAAATATTTTGATTGGTCTGACCCTGAGCAGAGGGGCAACAATCTCTAGTCAGGAAGCTCCATATTTGAGCCCCAGCACAAGTGTCAGCACACCCCAGTGAAAATCCACAGAGTTGGCTGCAGCAAACATCCAATGCTTCTGGGGAAGGCTTTTAAAAAAAAAGTAACATGTAGAAGAAGTGAGAGGCACGGGAATTCTCTTCCAGCCTCATGTAGCAACCAGCAAATCCCAGAAGCAATCACGATGCATAAGGGGTGCATGCAGGTGCATGTGTACCCCTTGAGATCAGTTGTGCACCCCCTGGAAGCATCAGCTGCAAAACCAAAAGTGCCACTGGCTGCGCACACTTCTGGTTTTGCTGGTTCCACTGCTGGCTCAGTGATTGCCTGCTGGATGACTCCCCCCCATAGGCGATCTGGTGCTCCCCCAGATTTGGGAGGCACCAGTTGTCCATGCTTAGAAGCATGGGAAATACCCACAATAGAACATAAGTACAGTTAAGCCTAGATCTTCCCTGACCGGCAACTGTCCAACCTCTTCTTGACCACTTCCAGTGATAAAGAGTCCATAACTTCCCTAAATGATCTATTCCACTGCCTCACTGTTCTAAAGGTGAAGGCATTTTTCCTAATATTTGCTCTAAACTGAGTCTGTTGCAACTCCACATCCTTCTCTCTGCAGTAAGAGAGAAAAGGTCTTTTCCCTCTTTTTTATGGACCATTTCAGGTATCTGAAGACTTCTGTCATATCCCTTACTAAATTGATTTTTTGCAAACTGAATGTGCTTATTTCCTCCAATCTCTCCTCGTATGTCTTTCCTTCCAAGCCCTCTATCATTTCTATCACCTGCTTGTGGACCCTCTCTAACTTCTCCACATCCTTTTTAAAATGTGGAGCAGAAAACTACACACAACATTCCAGGATGATGCCTAACTAACCAGTACCAAGTAGAGAGGTACTATCACCTCCCATGTTGTACACCTAATGCTTGTATTGATGAATCCCGAAATTGCATTTGCCTTTTGGGTGACTGCATCACTATAGACTCATAGGCTATTTGTAGACATGCTCATCATTTTCTAAGCCATGTTAATTGATTTGAATCACAGTTCAAATCAAATTTCAATTCAAATTAAGGGTTAATAGACAATCATTGACCATTACAGCAGTGGGCACTGACTACACACTTGACAACCCCTTTACAGATGTTGGAAGTAATTAGGGTGTGATAATAAGCCTGTTTAAGTACTGCTACATTGTTGCACTTATCTAAAGTGCTGTTCCAGAAGCTGTACTTGACTTGATATTTAGTCACAGTGAGGTGTTGTTGGTGCACTTGATTTTGCAAAGGTGCTACTTTGTGCCTGGTAGCCTCTGTTGTGTTGCAAAAACCCAACTGAGCTTCCCTTTGCAAGGACTGCAACATTCTAGAACTTTTGGTTCAGAGATTATACCTTTTATTAGACCAACTAAGAAATCCCCCTAAAAACATCTTTTTTGCAAGCTTTTGGGCTCTTACACCCTTCCTCAGGCTCTGGAAAATTAGATGATAAAAAGTGCCCATAGAAAATAAACTTCATTTTTGCACAGAGGAAGCCGAAGGTGGAAGTCTGTTCCTCTGGGTCCACGACAATGTCTTTGTGAGTTGCTCTTTGATGTGCAGATAAGGCAGGATTCCTTCCCTGATGGTGTCAGGTAGCATAAAGGGAAAAGAAATTGGAAGATTGAAGTTAGGTAGATAAACAATCAGTCTCATTTTATTGTTCAACATTTAATCTAGCTGCATAATCTGAATGTTTAGTCACATAGTGTTAAATAATTCAACTTTCTGCAATGTGCATACAAAAATAGGCCTAAATTTGTGCCTGGTTTCGTTTCATTAAGGACAGCTATTGCACTTTACAGTACTCAAGTAGAAATCAATGGAGTTACTTCAAAGATGAGCTTTGCTTATTGTGGGACAGTTGCATGAAGGATGCATCAGTAAATATGATGTTCTTCCCGTTGCATCATCCTATGAAATACTACTTAAATGCAAAATATCCTGCAGAATAAACAAGTAGCAGATATTGCTTACTAAAAAGAAATAAAATATGTAAGGGAAAACTGTTGGTACCAAGTTATTTATTTATCCTGCCTCTTAATAACAAATAGTCCATGAACAGACTGATTTTTAATCAGATTGTTTCACTCAGTTAAATAGATAGTAGTTAAGAACTGACAATGTATGTGACCCTATATAATACAAAACACAGGTTGTCCTTGAACTGATGAACCTTAAGTCTAAACAGTAGGGCTGTGTGAAGCTTTGGACAGCCAATTTGAATCAGCTCTGCTGATTTGATTCAACAGAAATTTGGCCTGATTTTGTGCCTGTTACTCCAAATCTGAATCAAATCAGAACCCTCTGAATCAATTCAGAGAGATTCAAAGAGATTGGGCAATTCAGACATAGACACAGCTTTAAATGTTTTTTCTACATACCTCTAGGTAGCAGGAAGCTCATGAATGCTGTGATGCTGGAGCACATAAAGTGTCCCACAGGAGCACAGAACGCTCCTCAATGCACTGGGCAGCAGACCCGGAAGTGGACCAGAAGCACTGCCAGTTCACTTCCAGGTCCACTGGGGAGCATGCAGGGGGACCCACTAAGCCCCCCCAGCTCAGTGACTGATGCCTCCTGTGTCTGGGGAGAGTACCCGGGGGAGACCCCCAAAGTGCTCCCCGGTGGACCCGGGAGTGGACCGAAATTGCTTCTGGTCCACTTCTGGGTCTTCTTCCAAGTGCATTGAGGAGCCCTCTGTGCTTCTGTGGGACACTCCATGCACCCCAGTATCACAGCATTCATGAGCTGCCTGCTACCTAGAGGTACGTAGAAAAAACATTTGAAGCTGTGTCTATGTCCTAATTGCCCTATCTCTCTGAATTCACTTCTGAGTTCACTGCCAAGCACATGGAGCACCCCCCCCCTTCCGTGGGATGGTCCATGTGTCCCAGCATCACAGCAATCATGAGCCACACCTACTGCCTTAAGAGATGTATACAAAAATTTTAAAGCCATGTCTATGTCCGAATCGCTGATTCTCTGTGTTGCACCACGTAACCAGCGTACCCTTGACCTGCGAGCCTGGGTTGGCACGACTGGCTTGGCACAGAAGGGATTGATAACCGGACAGGTGGGGAGTAGCGGCGAGTAGGAGTCAGGCGGCTTGAAGTGTATTGGTTGTATGAAAGGTTTATTGTACTTATGTTACTGATGGTCGCAGCGTAGGCAGGAGAGCTGACCTGTTTAGTTACAGTGCGTAAAACAGAATGGTCTAAAGGGGTCTGTTGGTTCACGGGGTTCCCTTGCTTTCTAACCCGGAGGCTAGGTGCAGCTGCCCGACTCAGTAGTCCCAGAACTGGTCAACAGCTCATGCACAGGGAAAAATTATAATGCACTTTTGATCAGTAAACTTCTGAGAGCTCTTTGACAAGAAGGACAGATGAACCAGTGAGAAACGAATACGCCAAAATGAAGGTCGGTGGCAGGGAAATGTCTGCAGGTGGCCAATCTGCTGACTGTGTCTCCTTGGTGTGCTCAGAGTCTCAGCTTAATGGCGGGAATCTGCTCTTAGTTATAGTCAGCGGTGACCAATCACTTCATGCCAATTGTGAATATTTACTGACCACCAAATAGGTTCTTACACCAGTGACCTAGATACATATTCATCTGACCTAGATACCTATTCATTTGACCTAGATACATTATTCATCTGGCTGCCCTCAGTGGGTTCAAAAGGTCAACCTTGTGATTGGCACCTGCAATACTTATCATTGCAGACAACAAGCTTCTAAGTGTAGAGAACAACTTTTAACAAACTCCAATTGTAATGCTGCCTTCAGCAAAGAAATAAAGGCCACTAATACTGAGGGATCTTTATGGTCTGCAACCCTACCAGATTATAATGGTCTTTTGGTTTGCTGGCATTGGCACTCTAACTTGACAGATAAAATTCAGACATGACACTCTGAATCAGCATTGGATCTTCAGATTTGGATTTGGCTGAACTGAATCAGGAACAGTGATCTGGATCAGTAATAAAATCACTGTTCCTGATTCAGGCCAAATCTGAATCGAATAGGGCCCATTTTGCATGCCCCTACTAAACAAGACAGTTATAAAATAGAAAAAAGATGCATATTGAAGTAAAAAATAATAAGTAAGTGATTTAAGAAAAATTTTTGAACGCAAAGCAGCATGCAAATACATTATGGGAGACAGTATCTGACCCAAAAATCTTATAACTGGTCAAGAAAAAGCAAAGAAGTCAAAGTTAAAAAAGGCAGGGAAAAGTGATTTAAGGTCATGCAACAGTTATTGTAAGAAAATAAATAGAGGTCTTGGCCACCAGCAAGGCGGAAGTTCTGTTTGCAGATATTTCCACAATAAGCAAATAAAATAGTGTGAGAACACAGCCAATCTGAAAACCGAATCAGAAGTTATCAAAATGTTTGCGGGTAATTTCTCATTATTCATTTTCATCTAGTCAATAGTCTTGTCAACTATTCAATTTTATCTGCCTGCTATTTTTTATCTAGTGGAATCAAATACAATTAGTAAAGATAAGTATTCAATAAAAGGCATCTTGACCTTGCTCTGAAAGCAGTGTTTTGTAAAAAGTAACAATTGTCTTCCCTGATTAATATATTCTTATTGTAAATAATACATAAATTACATTTTAAGTTACAAAAGCACAGTTTCTGTACTGATTTGAAATTCAGGAAACACACCAGATTATTCTTTCAGGTGGCAAAAGCTCCAGGGTTCCCCAGCTGTCTTTTGTGTTACACAGTCTTGTAGAGTGCTAAGGGCTGACAGATGCTTATCAAACATTCATGTAAACACTGCTATCAAAGCTGTACTTTCTGATACTGGTTCCACACAAGAGGGTCAGCATGGAACATAATTAAACACTATTTTTAAAGGAAGGCCAAAGATAGAAATGTCATGCTACCAACCTTTGTTATGTTAAAGGACTCACACAGTGATCTCCTCGGTGTACAGTTTCTAACTTGATAACAATGCTAAAATAAAAAACAAAGGACATACAGGATAGATTAAGGCACATATTTTTTGAACAGCTTAAATAATTTAGGAGCAGGCAACCCTACTACACAATGTAACTTGTGTTAGACCCCGACTCCATGTGGAGCCCAACGATTAGGGAGATGATCCAATTGCCCATGGATCCTGTTACTCATTAGCCACAGCAAGCAGGGAGCAAACACCAGTGCACATTGCTTGCAACAGCTTTATTCAGAATGGAGACAGCTTCAGACAAAGGTCCTAAAAACAACAAACTGGGGACCTGCACTGAACAATAGTTTTCCCCACATTTATACACTTTCGTTTATACTCATTAACATTCATTCTACGCTTGTCACTCCTATGTTCCACCCATTTCTCCTTCTATCTCAAGTTCTGCCTCTGTTTACTGTTTGCTTCATTAGCATGGCATTGCCTATGCATTTCATTCATTTACATATCTTTTTGTTATGAGCGTATGTCAAAGACCTTGACTACCGCTCTTCAGTCAATGAGTGGACTTTGACCAAATCCTGGAAGCTTCTGGACACTTCTTGACCAATCACCATTCACCCTTTTGCATATGTTCATTTCAGATTCTGTTACCAATTATGTGCTGTTTTCCCCATTCCAGTCTGTTTTTCTGTCTCATGTTGTACCATCTTCCACCTTTTTTGGGCGCCTGTATCTTATCTCGTTCCTTACTGTAGCTGCTTCACAGGACACAGACTCATACAGATTCAGCTGCTGCTTTTTCTCAGAGAAATGGTTAACACAGTTAAGATGGTTAATTAGCATAAGCAAATGGCTGGCTTAGATATCATTCTGCCTTGTGGTCGGTAGCTTTTGCTAGGCCATGGGTAAAGCCTTTGTATTCAGCTGCAAATCCAATGCTCCTCAATAATCCAAATTATTGTTACCCTAACAACGTGTTCTTCTGAATCCTTTGCATGTTTTTTAAAAACATTTTCCTGATCCTATTCTACCTTTTAGATGCATAATTGCATTTAAGTATCTAAGCATGATTCTTTTTCATCCTGCTTGGATCCCTAAAAATCTGTTAACAGACAAAAAAGTAGACAGGCCTTCTTCATGATGGCTGACTTCATGCTTTCAGAGTAAGATGATGCCAAGTTACAAAAGCAAGCAAGTTATTTTTTTTCAGGGGCTTGAGCTGGGTGGAATAGGATCAAACTTAGTTGTCTAATATGTGGAACAGAATCAGGCACTAATATTTTAAATCTCACCCGTGTGCCTAACTCCAGGCATTTAAATACATAGCAGGCATGTCTACATGCTATGGCAACATTGTTACTGAGCCAAGTACTGTGATTTTGTACTTTTGGAAGTACTAAATCATGGCCCAGCAACAGCCTGTATTGCACTGTACACCTGGCACATGGATATTTTTAACACCTACTTTGCTGTAGTGGCGCTCAATACCTGGGGAAAGTGTTGCTATGGGGAAGTAAATACTGACAACATGTAGATGCCTGCAGAGGCTACATTGCCTTAACGTGTTGCTATTTCACCATAGTGTCATGTGTAGAGTGCCCAGTATTATAAATCTAATTTTAATTAATAGCAGAAAAATGCTTTTTTTCTCATGTCAAAAATATTGCCGGGAATAACATTTTCCAAGGCACCAAGGTCCTCTTTTCAAAAGTGAAGCATGCTCTTAGAGCTGGATCCTCAAAAGGACATGCATTATAATATATCATTTTTAGATACCCTGCCATAGCGTTGACTCCACAATGCAAAGTTAGGGATAGGAGCAATCCATGAAATACAGGGGAAAGAAGGGGCCCTAGGAATAAGAGCCTTCCATGGAAGCTAGCAGACTGAGCTGTGAGCCTTTTAAACTTATCAGTAGAAAATGTTGATGAGAGATGGGTATTTTAAATCCCACAGATCTCAGGGATTTATGCTCTTCTCTGCCTTTACATTGACAACACTCTCATGGTAAACCAGCCTTTTCCCATGAAACATTAGTAGAGAAAGAAGCGTCCTTTTATCCAGTGAACCAGTAATTAGGGCATTACCAGTAATCCAGAACATGGGTCCTTTTCCATATGAATCTTTCATTCCTTTCTGTACAGTGGCACAGTTTCAACAGGAAGGATGAAAAGATCCATCCTTGTCTAGCCTATACCTGGGTAGCTAAGGTAGCCTTTTGTGAAGTAGGGCACATGCATATGAATACTTAAAATCTAAACACTTAAAACTCAGGTTGTCAACTTCCTGGGTAAGAATTCTAATCAGGAGGAAGGTATACTTAAAGGGTGCATGGGACTATCACCATCTCCTGGACTTAGACACTTGAATTCCATTCTATCTGCACTTTTAGCACCTACGTGATTTCTTAGCACTTGCCCTTAAGCATTCATGGTGGCAGTTATGTACTAAAATCTTTTGTGAATCTTGGAATTATAAATTGAGGCACATTCACTATTCAAAGTGTTGAAAACTTCAAATAGTGACTAAAATGGTCAATCTAACTTCATATATGTGGATGAGCTTCATACTTAATTTGAAAATCAGCTATTCCTAGGGACATACAGTGCAACAGATATTTTGGAGCCCATGTACACCAATGGACAAGTACTATAGTGTGGTGGAAAGAAACATGGACTAATTTTAAATGAGCTTATCAACAGGGTAAATGAGTCCAGGCTGAGCCCTGTGCAGATGAGCTTGTTTGTTTCCAACTCTAGATATTGTATTTAAAGCTACCTTCCTTATTTTTATGAGACACTAGCCCTCAATACATACATACTCAGCGGGACTCTTTTCTTCAATGTCAACGTCCTCTGGACCAGGCCTTCATCATGAAGTTCTTGGAGAATATGTATAAACAGTATATGGGATCAGAAATGGACTTTTGTATTAAAATTAATATAACATTAGAAATGAACATGGTTTAATTGTACTCTTCCTTTTGTCCCCTCTAAGTAACCTCTAAATGCTGCTGTCCAGTACCTTGCTATATAATATTTCCCTTCCTTGGGCAGAGTACTCTAGTCACAATATCTACATATGTATAGAAGATATGTAACATAGCCTTTTTCACATCTTAAAATGTGTTTGATCAGTGGAGCATATCCATTTACCTTATTCAAACTGATCAGTGATTGTAGTAGCTATAGATCCAGCAGTACTGAAGATGATGGCAAATAATTTATCATTATCTATTTGTTCTTCAGAAAGGAAACGGTGGGTTCTTGTATTATCAGAGGGAAAGGGGGAAAAGGAGATTTACATCATCAGACTGTCAAATCACAAGCATACAATAATGTACCATCCTTTCCATTTTCATGCAGTACCAGTATGAGCAATAGTAGCTGTGGCAGCAAATATGCAGTTAAATTAACCATGAAAGAGAGAACAAAAGATAAGCCAGTTGCTTGAAAAAATATTAAGGGTCAGACTAATGAAAAATACATACACTAACGATTTGAGTTTTGACTCTAGCTCCACCCCCCACCTCCCAAAGCATGAATAGGGGGGCAGGTATCTTTTGATTCACCTCATGAACGCCTGCCTTAAATGGAAATATCACTGGTATGACTAGATGCTAGCCTGAAGCAAAAGCACGCCTGGAAATAAGAATCTCACATGCATGCAAACAATACCTATTGTGCAAAGAGCATTACATGAAAAGGACTTTCAAGAGAAACAAACTTGCAATTAGCCTTTTTGCTTCTACTTCATCATAGCACTGAAAATGACTTCAAAACAGTGGAAACAGCATAAGTCACAGGAGAGTGGCGCTCAGCTGCGGCAACAGGGAATAGAACAATGGCTTCATATTTTTCAAGTGTGCATCATATCAGTACAAGTGTACATCATATCAGACATATCCACTTTTTTGTTGCTTGGCTGTCTGCCACCCACTGCTGCATCTTCTATACCAACACAAAGCCAACTTTACAAGTACCTCTAACTGTCATCTCAATCCCTTTCAGTGTGGCAGATTGGTGCCAATACTAGTATATAAACAACCAATCATGCAAATAACACTTTAGAGTGTGTCCAGACATGAAAAGTCATGGCTACACATAAACTGAACCAAAGCCCTATATCCATATTGCATGGTGGGAAAGAAGAAGGTTAGTGCTGAGTTCCTAATTGGGTTGGCAGTTGAATGAAAATGTCCATTTTACTGCCCATTCATATGACATAGCATGGTGCAAGAGGCATTGACATATGCAATGACCATCTTAATTTTGCAGCATTTTGCTCAAAACCCAGTGCAAAAACATTTTCTGTATATAAATATTTCTGTCAAAAACTGCTGGCAACCTTGAAGTTCAATCCTATTTTTAAAATACATACTTGCAGATATGTGGTTGAACTAGAAAAGCAACTGCTTACTTGGTGATATTTGTCAGCCACTCAAGCTAAGCTTTTATTATTAGCACCATCACATTCTACAGATTAAGAGACAGCCAACAACATATATAGTATCAGTGATTATGAAAAAGATCACCTTATATTCTATTTTGAGGGGAAAAAAGTGAAGTGGGATTGTATTATTTAGTTTACCTTCGTGCCCTTTCCACAAGGTTTATAGCTTCACAAGGTATGGCAAATATATGTTCAGTGAAGGATGAAGGTTATAATACAGAAGTGCTGAACTACAGAAGAAAATTACTTTTTCTGCCCTGGGTAAAATTGGGTCAGATATAAAGGAGGTTGTTATATCTTCAATAACTGTCAGTAATTCTCACATACGGACACCCTACTCCTGGGATATGTAGGTGTAATTTATGCATTTGCATTAACGTGTAGAGCTTAGTGGTTAAAGAAAAATAATTAGTTAGCCATTTTTAATCACTGAAAAGAAATAAAAATAATGTACTATGAATAATCAAAGATAATTTCAAATTTGTTTTAGCTATAGATGATTCAGTAATTTAGGGTAAATATTACCAATTAGAATAACTGCTTGTTTACTTGTGCTTATTTAGAATGACTGTATATCTGCTTAAAATTATTGGCAAACAACAAACATTTCTTAAAAGGATTAGATTATTAAACACAGGCAATGCAAGGGCCATGTCTACATGAGGCACTTACTGTGCAGTAGTTCATTACTACTGCACAGTAGCTCATTAGTACTGCACAGTAGCATTGCAGGGCACAAACCACGATGCAATGATACTGTCCAATAGTAACAAGCTACCGTGCAGTCAGCAGCACCAGGAAGCTGTGCGGGGACACTATTGCGTAATAAAACCAGTTACTGTGAAGTCATTTAGTACTTAGTTATGCAAATACTAAATGACTGTGCAGTAACAACTGCACAGTCAGCATCTGATGTAGATGTGGCCAAGGAGTCCATTTTATGGGGCCCAGACTGCTCCTTCATTTTATGGCTAGTTGTTATACAAATTAGGAACATGTATCCTGGGATGACAATGGAGGTTGCCTCTTCTGTATCAATTTTCCTTTATACTTAGAATTTTTAAGGCCTCCAGCAGATGTTCTATTTGAAATGGACTCTGTGGAAATTAGAGGAAAACATAAAGCCAAAGATCAAACACTAGATCAGGGGCGGGCAATTATTTTGGGTGGAGGGCCGCTCACTGTGTTTTGGCAAGCTATCAAGGGCCGCATGACAGATAAATATGATATACAAAATATCAGGGGCAGATAAATACAAATTTTCTAAATTTTTTAGGGGCCCTGTGGGCTGGATAGAATGGCCTGGTGGACCGTGTCCAACTCGTGGGCTACATTTTGTCTACCCCTGCACTAGATCCACTGTAGGAAGAATTAGGTGCCTAGAAAACTGCATCATCAAACTTGCATTCTACCTATGTTACATAGATGATATTTTCATCATCTGAACTGAACACCTGGATGCACTTCTTAACTTCCATCACAGGTTTAGCAACTATCACCCCTTGATCAAACTTCCTCTAGAAAATTTGTACACTAATACCAATTTTCTGGATACCATGGTCCACATCTAGAATGGCAGTCTGCAAACCACCATATATAAAAACTTGAGGACCATCATGCTTATGTCCACAAAACCAGCCACCATCCTAAGCACACCAAAAAAGCTATAATCTATAGTCAGACTCTCAGACACCATCACATGGGTTCTCAGGAGAATAATAACAACACCCCTAGCCAGGCTGAAATCCATTTTTAGACAAGGGCACTCCAGTAGAGAAATAAAGCATAACTTTGAAAAAGCTACCCAAATGCCTTGCAGTAAACTGCTACAATGCAAAGCAAGAACCTCTTCCCCTCAATACTGCATACCCCTGGTGATCACCTACCACCCCGCACTGGCACCAGTTAGATGACTCATCAAACAATTACAGCTTATACTCAACAAAGAAATATTTCCAGACTCTCCACTCCTGGCTTTCAGATAACCTCTTAAACAGTCATCATCAGAAGCAAACTCCCTTTTTCAACAGATCTGAAATGGGATGTAGCCTTGCCTTAACAATGGATGCAAAACCTGTCAGCACATCTCCACTGCTACAACAATCAACACCCCCACAACAAAGCCATCAGAATCTACACGTGCCTTTCCCAAAATGTGATATATCTGATTCAATGCACCACATGTCATCACAGTTACTACATGGGTGAAACATTGGTAGGTGCACATTTTTCACAGAAATAACATTCCTTTTCTAACTTCACTATCCTCATGCTCAAGATAAATTTACAAGACACCTTTAAAAAAGCAAGCTTGGGAACAAACATTCACAAATGGACTGAACACTAAGAACCAAACACTAAACATTGATATTGAATTTATGTCATACTATAATCGACTTGATTCCTAAAATTCTTCTTTCACACTACAGGGGATAACAGCCATCTACATTTGTGAAAGGTCTTGATGTCTGATTGATCAGGCTTCTTGTCTCGAGATAATTTTTTGTCTGCTACCAGTAGGAATCTCTGTCTCCTCCAATTTTACAACCCTAAACACTGATTTTTAAACATTGTTCTGCTTGCTTCTTCCTTCAGACCTGATGAAGAATGTTGTGCATTCACATGCTTGCCTAACTTTATCTCAACTATGCAGTTGGTCCAATAAAAGATAACATCCCACAAAAATCCTTGCCTCTCACATAATTCCTGGACTATCACAACTACAGCATCACTCTAAAACTGCTTAGCAGGTAAGTCACTGGTCTGGGAGGTGGGAGACCAATATTTATATCCTGGCTCCAAAGCAGAAAAAGCAGTGATCTAAAGCAACCTCCACATCCCAGATGTATGACTAAGCAACAGGACACACACACTTCTTTTTTCTTCACCCCCTTAGGTGTAGTCTAAGCATGCCTATAAGTTTAGGTCCCCTAAATTGAAAGGCAAGGCCAGGGAATGCTTATTTTTTGAATCCCACTTCATGGCTTCAGGCAGATCATTGTCAGCAGTTTAGTTTCAGTGCAAATGGAAACCAGTGTAAATTAGTCACCAAGGAGACTTAATAGCCTACCATAGTAGGAAGTATCTGAGGATATTGTTACATGTTATGCTTAGGACATGATACTGCACTTATAACATTAGTGTCTGAGCATTTAAGCAGTGAAGCATATGCTAAGCGCTCTCATAGCGTAGTAAAGTTGGGCCTTTTCCAGGAAAGAGTATCTTCAGATCATATCACCTAAAATGTGTTGAGCTAAATGTGTTCTCAGCTGGCTGTATGATCAGAGGACTCCCATGCAGTGGTGGGGCTGGGAGCCTGAAAATGTCTTTCTCAGGGTCCCAGGTTACTTATTGCACTGAAGCCTTGAACCAGCAGGACTCTGGTGCGGTTGCAGGAGGGTGGGGAGGAGCAACAGCTTGAGAAACAGCTGTTTGGTGAGCTTCCACCTTCATCCCACTGAAACAGAGCCTTGCCAGTTTGAAGCTCTATAATCTCTCTCCCCCATCAGCTTCTGGAGTCCAGGGCTCGGGGGGACTGGCAAGTCATACTAAACCTTCCCCTGCCTTTATGCTGTCTGCAAACCCATGCCTACCATGATGTGATGGTATTTTAGAAATCTTGAGTTCAGAAGCTGCCCAGTGTTAGTGTTTCAACACAGTGCTTGATTTTCCTGACTCTTACCATTTTGTTCTCTACATGAGGGGGCAATAATCAGTGGCGATGCCTTAAGGGCAATAATCAGTGGCAATGCACTTCCGTGCATCCCCTGAAAATGCTGGTGCACCCCCTTTCAGACCGCACTCCCTGCTTAGGTGATAGGCAGGGGGGGCAGGTGAGAGCACCAATGTCCCCTCTGCACGTGCCA
>NW_017728947.1:65723529-65733942 GCF_001723895.1 Crocodylus porosus | reverse complement strand
GGGCATGTGCCCCTCTTGACTATGGTGGGACCTGTCGCCCATGGCAATAATCATGACCTCCTGTCTACCCCATATTCAGGCCCATGCCTCATGAGTGTTATCAGACATAGCCACACCAGGCCTATCCTGGCTTTTGAACACTTGTCAGCATTTCAGCCCTCTTGGCCTCTTGCCACCTTTCTCTAGCTGGATCTTTTCCACTTGACCTTACCACCCATGGGCCCAGCTTATAAACTTCAGCTCATCTGCTAATTTCAACAAAACAAAATGAATACAGGCCATTGCCTTCCTTAAATTTTCCTTCCCTATCTGGTGTACAACATGGAAAACAAAATAAAAATGAAAGAAAAAGAATGTCTAGCAGCAGTCTTTTTGCTGAATCACAGCGTCATCACTGGGATCTCTGGGTCATCACTGCTGGCAGCTCCTCCTGGGCTTGAAACACCTGAGCCACTGCAGCTACCCAAAACACAAGGACTCCCAAGACTCTGCACAGCACCAGGAGAGCATATTTATCCATCCTGCCAAGTATCTCCTTTCTTCCTCCCCTTGCCTGGCTTTTAGCTGGGATAAAATGTCCACAGGCCCCTTTTGGCCAGCCAATTGCATCTCTGCTCAGCATCCCTAGGAGTGACTGATCTCCTGATTAGCAGATGACCTCTGCTGGTTGCAGTATTCTTCTAAAGGGGTAGTGTATCTGACAACCTAACATAGCCTTACCTTCTCTATATCCCCAGCTCCAACCCCTATTTCTCCCTTTTCCTTCTCCTCTCAGTCTGTTAACAGAGTTGAGGTCCCCTGTTACATGCAATAAGAAGACTGGAAAGCCAACGAACAGCTTTATTAGGTTTCCACCTACCCATCACACCAGAACCTTGCTAGTTCAGGGCTCCAGTTCGGTGTGGGGGCAAGGACAAGTTCCTGTGCCTTGCCAGTGTCACTGCCAGCCTGCGTACCACACCAGAGCCTTGAATGGGCTCTGTGCAATCCCAGGGCTGAAACCAAATATCAGTTGATTTTCAGTCTCAGCCCTGAGATCACACTGGAGTTGGTTCAAGGTTCCTCATGTGGTACTATGATCTATATTTAGCATTAACACGCAACTCCTGAGAAAAATTTTAAAGCCCTATTAATGCTTACTATGATCTAAATACAACATGTGCTAATTGTAGCGTGTAACAAAACCCAGAGTGGTGCATTTGAGGACTGCAGTGGCAGATTTAAACATAAAATTTCCTTTGAGTTTCTCATCCTAGCTGCTTTCTCTGGTGTTATACCCAGCTGGCAGTGCACATGACCTTCCTATTATTGAAGGTGCTTTTAATGTTACCTGTAAATTCCTTATACTCAGAGAGGATGAAAAGCTAAATATCCTTTCCTCACCCAAAGATTTCCTGGAAATTCAACAAGGTACATCTCATAAATTTCCCCAGCCTCTATTTCCCTTTTCACTGAAAAATGATAAAGTTGGTTCATGCTTGGATATCATGTCGAATCATAAGATATCAAAGAAATTGTGCTTCCTCCATTTTCCCTTGATTCTCATAGCTACAATAATGATATGATGCTAAAACTATAGTGAGTTTGGAGGAAGGGTAAAGGTAGACGTTTTCTTTTGCAGTCTTTTCTCATACCCCAAATCATTTTGAAATCATGGAGGCCTTGAAGTCCTAGCTTTGGAGGAGCAGAATATCTTGAGGTGAAGTAAAGTAAAATGGTATGTTTTTCAGTGTCTATATATTTCTGCATGCAAAACCACAAATGTTCTGTTACGTGGATGAATATGTGCATTCAAAATGAATATATTAGCAAAATGCAATTCGACTGCACAACTATAATACTTTTCATTGATAAATTATGCACCCATTTTGGAGTGGACAAATGGCCACTAGAAGAATCTGATTACTGACTTTACTTACAGGCATTTTTCCTACTGTTTAAAAGCAGTAACATTACTAAATAATTGAAGGAGATTGAAGTCAATGAAATTCTGCTACTTATAACAGAATTAAATTTTTTCATTGAATTAACTTACAACTTGATAATAGAATAGTATTATTTTTGAATGCAGATGCAAATAGCTCTTTTGGGGGTGGCTGCTTCCTTCTCTGTGAAATGGAGCCAGTTCATAAGCTAATATTTATATTTTTTATCTTCATAACAAACAAGAATTATTCCCCAAAAGTCAACAAGTGAACATGCTAGTAGGTGCTATTGCTAGGAAAAGAATGTGAAAAAGAAAATGAAGCTCTTTTATACATAAATATAGACTCTTCTGAAATCAATGCATTGGCTATAAAATGTTAGCATGGCAAAGTTATTAATGTTTTGGGCCCTTTTCAGAGAAACAGCTGCAAAGTGGATCAATGACCCCAATAGAAATAACACAAGTAACACTGGAGACTCTAATTAACTTTTTACTACCATATTAACCTTTGTTGTGATTGGTGCTGATTTATTTACCTGGCAGAACCCCCTAAGTCCTCATTAAGTGTTTTTGGCTGCTTGATTCTAATATATGTACTGTTAGGACAGTTTTATGGGGCCTTTGTATCACTGAAGTCTAGAATAAGATGCATGTGCTCCCATGATCCTGAGGTCCCAAAAAATCTCTTTGCTTCTCACTACAGTTTAAATTATCCTGTGTTTTTAGGACTTATACCTTAACTTTTCTCAGGATGGGGCAGGAGACAAAAGTAGGTGTACATTCCCGCTTGCCTTTTCCATAAAGCTGCTCAACACTAGGTTTAGGTCCATCAATTGTCATAATCAGTTCAACCAGCTCTACTTAAGACCCTGATCTGGAGGGGGCCTTTAAAAGGTGAGGGAGTAGTTCACTCTTCATTCCATTCTTGGCTTCTCTGATGGTGTTACAAGAGAAGGTTTCCCAATACAGGTAATGAACAATTGTATATAACTAGAAATGGTTTGAGATTATCAGTTCATTTTACATACTACCAAAGAACCATCAGATGACAACCCCTTTGTACATTGTCTCTACATGCCCAACAGAACTTTGATCCAGTCACTTAGGTGAGAAAGGGTGCATCTACATGTGCCAATTTAAGACGCATTAGCCATTAAGGCACATTAAGGATGCGGGTCTACACGTGTATGCTTTTAATGTACCTTAAAAGTGGCAATTGTAGGTGCAAATAGCTAAAGTGTCTTAATGCATGTGTAGCTGTGCTAAGGTACATTAATGCTGTCTGTGTCAACTGACATACTAACTTTAGTCCCAAGTCAGTCCAGTCTACGCACTGTGTTAATGTGCCTTAGTGTGTGTATATATAGATGCATGCTTAATTGCCTTAATGTGCATTAGGCAAAATGCGCATTAAGTTTAGGCTTGCATAAAAGCACGTATAGACATGCCTAAAGATTCATATAGAAGTCACTGATTTGCACTCCCCATACCCTGAAATTCCTAGCAGAATATTTACAATATGACAAATCATTTGATTGCTCTGTGTGCAACATATTCTGCCACTTATGCACGTATTTTTATATTGAAAGTAAAGGAGCTAGTACAGTCCATTTAACAAGAGTCTGTTGATGTTTCATCAGCTATTGATGAGATTTATGCAGAACAGTGGCAAAGTATTTTCATGGCATTGAATTTGAAACATTTGCAGACAAGTCTAAATGTGAACAAAATACAGATGACGAGATACAAGAAGATGTATTGCTGTATGAATGTTCACCAATAATTATACATGAAATAGTACTATTTATAATGACTTATACAAAATGGCACAGTCTTTCAGAAACTGAGAAAGGAGATTTTCTGACAGGAGTAAAACTGCACTGCTTTGCTTCTCTCCATACAAATTATTTCAAAAGCATTTTTGCAATCAGTTTTTCTCATTTATATCTAAACTACTGCAGGATGAAAAAAATGGCCTATATATTGTATATTGATTAGCAAATGCAGCTGTTTCTTCTGTGTAATTCATATTTAACCTCTAAGGAAACTAGTATTTTAATGGTAAAACTTTGAGAGCAGAATGTTCATATTTAAGCAAGACAATATTTATAAGAAAGAGACATCTCCTCTTTATTAAGAGTACTTAAATGAGAGGAAGCAGCAGAGACTATATTATATATGAAGCTGACCCTTACCTGTGATGCTGAAGACAGCCCCAAGTGATCAAGTTTCTTTCTTTCTTTTTTTTCTTTTTTCTTTAATGAGAGAGCTCATTTATCTCTCCGGGATAGATAAAATGAGCTTTATATAGTTTATTATAGTATGTGAATGGACCTTTAAAACAGAGGCCCTGTGTGTTCTGCATGGGCACAAGGTTTCTGATTCATAGCCCAGTGAAATCAGTAGGAGTCTTTCTACTGACAATCAGGTAACCCATGGCACTTTCCTTAAAAGTAGGAGTTTGCTGTGATCTGTTTAGCCAAGAGTTGTTCTTCTTTGCAATGTTGTACCATACGCTGCACCCCAGAAATTCACCTTGCAGCTACCTTCTGGTCTAAGAGGCTGAATTTCAGTGGTACTATTATGGTAACTGAAATATTTCTATAGTTTTTGGGTGTAGATACCAATCACAGAGTAGGGGATGATGTTATCTCAACACACAGAATTACTAAAACCAACAGCAGAATACGTCATGAAACCTTGGCGTCCACAGAGTGGGAAACTTAAGAGGACTCAAAAAGGAACCACAAAAGTGATTGTTGCATTAGAGAAAATACTTGTGTAACAGCAGAAAAAAAATGGGTGCAGTCTGTATATTTGTGATGATTTTGCTCATTAGGACTAGAACTCCCAGAAATCCCCAGGGGCTGGGAAGTAGGGAGAAAAAGGACAGGGAAGCAAGCAGACTAGGAAATTTGCAGCTGGAGTGAGAACAAGCTTATTTATTGTGCTGGGTGATGGTGGGCTAGGCCCACCAAGAAAACCATACACTCTCCCAGTGAAGGAGGACACTGGAAAGACAACAGCTTCAGGGGACAACAAAAGTGAAAAAGGGATGGGAGTGCAAGTCAAAGGTTAATAATGCGCTCCTCAAGAGGGGACACCAAGCAGAGAATACCAGCCAGTGCCCACTGACCCTCTAAAAATCCAAGGAGCCAGCAGGCACTACCTAGTGAAACTCTACCCAGAGATGTGAATGGTTGAGGGACTGGAAGATGGCCCCAGTCACTGGTGGTGCCTCCACCTCAGCCAGAGCCTCCTTTTTGGTCAGGCAGATGACTAGCTAGGCTAAGGCCTGGAGCAGGTTGATGAGAAGGTCCTGAGACTTGGCAGGGCTATGGATGGGGAGGGCATAAACAAAAGGTTGTGGGGAGTACCACAGTGAAAATCTCAGCAGAAGGTTCTTGAGGAGGTGAAGGGATTACAGTCTGACACACTTGAAGTGTGCCAAGGTCTTCTTCTGACAGAAGGGGCACGTGTCAGAGGTTTCCATAAAATGTGCCACACACACACACCTGTTGAGATGGCTCCATGGAGGATCCACAAGCTGGCGTTTCTGGTGTCTGGTGAGATGAGGCTATAATACAGGCTTGTCCACTGGGAACTCTCATCCTCACTGAAGGTGTCCTGCCACTTGATATCTCAGTGACAAATGAGGACAGGGTGCTGCATCACTCAGAGCATGAGTGTGTGGAGATGGCAGCAATAGGTTTTGTGGAAGCAAACCAGTTTGAATTCCCTAGCCTACTGGCATGGTGTATTGGGGAGTGCCATGGGGCCTGCTGAGGCAGGGGCCCCATAATGAATACAGGTGCCAAGGAGTACTGGGGAGAGGGTGAAAAGAATAGAAGGTGTTTGCAGTACTTGCACATGGAGACGGTGTCCACCCTATATAGGACTACACAGGGGAGCTTGGGATCCCATTGGCTTCATCAGTGAGGACTGTGTGGACTGAAGAAGCTGGACTCAGACTGGGGAGCAACTGCAGATGCTTGTGTTTGAGTACTCTAGGACTGAAGTGTTTTTTGGGGACAGCTTGGTGGGAAATTAAGGTACTGAGTGTATATTTCCACAGATGTTGATGTTCCTTTATCTTTTACCTGTTCCCTCTCTTGACCCTAACCTTTATGATTTCTGATATAAAAGTGGGAACTCTCCATTGTTTCTTGTGCCAGTTTCAGGGGCTGTGGGGTTGCCACAAGATCTTACAGTCAGGGACTTAAAAAAGACAATCTGTTTAGCTTATTAAAAAAGAAGTTTGAGAGATGACTTGATTACAATCTATAAGTACTTTCATGTAGAGAGACTGGATGCAATAAAGGACTTTTTAATCCAGCTGAGAAAGGCATAACAAAAATCAATGCCTGGGAGCTCAAGCTAGACAAATTCAAATTAGAAATTAAGCAGAAATTTGTAACAGTGAGGGTGATTAACCACTGGAACAGAACACAAGGGAGGTTGGATTCCTCATCTCCTGATGTCTTCAAATCTAGCCTGGATGCCTTTCTGGGAGACATGTTTTAGCTGCATACAAAATGTGATTGAGTCAAACAAATCATTACATTTAATATTGGAGTAATTAGATGAAATGTAATAGTCTGTGATTATACAGGTGGTAAATTCTAATGGTTCTTTATGGCTTTATATTTATCTATGAAAATTTTGGGATATTTTAAGATAAATGGCATAACTTTCATACACAATAGTTATAACAATTCTTGTTCACATTATTTTGCCATACTGATTCAGGGGTATAGGTTGTAGCCATGTTGACCCATGGACACAGGCAGACAAGGTTCTTTGGGTATATCTGATGTCTTTTATTAGACCAACTCAAATGGTTAGAACAAAATCGTCTTTGCAAGCTTTCAGGAACAAACACCCTTCAACAGCCTGAGGAAGCATCTGTAGTTGGTGTGTGCTCCTGGATGAAATGAATAGGAAAGAAGCCAGAGGCTGGTATGCATGCAAGAAAGTTAGTGACAATGTAAATTGAGGAGTCAATGGGTGAGAGACAGGTTGTGGGGTGGTGGGGAAGAGAGAGGGAAATGAATGAAGCTGCTAAAAAGTGGAGAAGTTCCTGGGGAGTCAGATTTTAGGCATGTTATAATGTGTCATAAATCCAAGGTCTATATTTAGTTCATGATTTTTTGTATCCAGGAGGTTGATGAAGTGAAGTTTATAAGCTCATCTGTGAAATGAATGTTGATGGTTGTACTGTGGGGTGTAGTAATTGTGGGGGTGGTGGAGATATGTTGGCAGGTTTTACATTTCTTGTCATAGCATGATCTGGACCCATTCAGTGTGTTTTGGGCTGTAGGAAGTTTGCTTCTGGTGATGAAGTTAGTGAGGTTCAGTGCTTGTTTGAAGGCTAGGATGGGTTAAGAATTGGGCTGCAATTGTTTGAGGATTTTCTGTATAGGTTCCAGGGAGGGGTGATGTGTCATAACCAGTGGTGTGCGATTCATGGGAGTTTTCCTTATAGACATTGGATTTATGACATTATAACCTGTCTAACATCTGACTTCCCAGGTACCTCTCCATTATTTACCAGCTACCTTCATCCCCTCCTCACCAAACCTGTCTCTCACCCATCGACTCCTCAATTTACATTGTCACTTACGGGCTTTCTTGCATGTATGCCAGCCTCTGGCTTCTTTCCTATTCACTCCACCAAGGAAGAACATAGACCAACTGCAGATGTTTCCTCCATCTGATAAAGGGTGTTTGTGCCCAAAAGCTTGCAAAGAATTTTTTTCCAACTATTTGAGTTGGTCTAATAAAAGATATCAGATTTACCCAAAGAACCTTGTTTGCCAAACAGTAAAACTTAGCAAATATTTTTATGTTTATTTCATCTTAATGAGGACTGCACTGGTGAATTATCAAATGAATTGCTTTCAGGAGTAATTAGACTATTTTCTGTTGCAGCCAAAAAGGAAATCTGCAAACCAATCATCCTACAACAGACTGCCAAACACCCCTACTTTGAGATAGCAACAGAAAATCAAGATTGCTTAAACTGTCTAAGATATACAGTTTACCAAATGTTCAGGACACATGATGTGTTTTGTAAATGGCCTAGGGACATTGTTTTCTTTTCCAGAAACTGTAGACATCTGAATAATCAGAGAGTATTCATTGGCTCAGCATGTAAGGAGCTGAAGTGACTTTCCAGTGACCGATATCTTTCATGACAGCATAGAAATCAGTCAACAGGTTACTAGGTTGGCTTTGTGTTAACATTTGTAATATAGTGTATTTAATTTCAGCCTGATGCTTTGTTTTCCATTCTACCTTTTAATATGAAGCAGCTATGTTTTATGAAGCTAAATCTGAGAAGCATAGAGAAAAAAATGAAATGTAGGGAGTGTATGTCCACAGAAGTTAGTATTTTGGTCATTTGTTCTGTTTTACTCCTTACTGTTAATAGTTAATAGTGTAAATAAAAGTATCCCAAACCAAAACATGCATTACAGAACTATCCCTGACTTTATCATTTCTGTTTCCACTGAGTTACTGGAGTTGCTGTTTTTCATGTCGAATATAAAACCAGGAATCTATATAGCACATATTCCTTTACCTATTTTAGACACCACAGGGATGTACCCATTTTAAACAAACTTCTCAGAGTCATATCCTTTATCCTGGTATGGGGTATAGGAGTGTGAGACTGTATGTTAAAAGAGAAGCGCAAGCATTTGCCTCTCTCAGTGTCTGAACAAGAACATTATTTGGCAAAATGTTATTTGTAATAATCAAATCAGTTCATTCTCTCCTCCACAATGTTTATGGAGTTTTCCCATGCAGAGCTAGTGGCTAGGCTTTGAATCCCTTTGGGGTGGAGAGAGTGAGTTTGGATCAGGGGGTGAATTTCAGCTCTAGTGAAATGTATTTTTTGGTTGCATAAATACCAAGTTATTAAGACATAAAAAGTATCACACAGAAAATTCCACCCATATCATTTTAAATGCAACATTATTCTCACAGCTTCATAATGTTACCTAGTTGTTTAGCATTCCTGATTGCGAATGCATTACATCAGCATTTCCCTGCAGCATCCTACATATCATTCAGTACATTTTTTTCTTTTTTATAATGCACATAAAATGGATTTATATTTTATTCTCGCTGTCTGCATATTATGCTATTTAAGACTGACTTTATTATCCTTTAATGGTTTTTGTAAAGGAACTTATTATCTTCTATTTTGACCTATATTGTAGAGATTCTTTTATATAGCAGAAGTGTAATTCTTTTTAAGAGACTCTCCAGTAATTTGTGACCAGAACCCATCATACACCTTTCTAAAAGACTTGCAGTGCATAGAGAGATTTATTATGTGATTATGGAGAAAGTAACAGCTAGGCTGACTATTCTTATGAGATAGTACTCATGCCTTTTAACTAAGAAACCTCGCTAGTTCAACACTATTCCATGAATGTATTCCTTACATTCACTACTATCTGAATCATGACCAGGGCTTCCTTCTCAGCATGAGGTTTTTTTTTCACTTTTTTTGAGTGGAACCTGTAAGCTAAAGCAAGTGCCCATGGATTAAGGCTTGAGCATAGTAACAATTTAATATCTCATATACTTCTAAATTAAGATTGTATGAGGTTCTTTCAGGAGGGTGCAAGTAATAATATAAGAGGTCTTTCCCATTAGCTTTTATGATAATTTTTTAGATGTTATTATGCTGTTTTTAGTCAGGGACAGACGTATGTGAAAATGCTTGGATATCATTGTTAGCTTGGAAAAAAATGAACCAAAAGTTCATATATTAGCTAGGCACTGAAAGGGAACAAGTTATGGGTCCAGCTCTGGCACCCTTCCCCAGCTCTGATACTACTAGGCTATGTCTACAGAGGTGGGTAAAGACAACCTTAATGTTATTCCCAAGCCCATTCCAGCCCAGTTTAAACCCCAATACTTAACCCCAGGTGTCAGTCCAGGTCAAACCTGGAAACTGTGCTGCTCTTCCAGGCACAAGATCAACTGGATTTCCAAATGCCTCTCACCCCTTCCCATTCTGAGATGTTGTAATAGCTATTGTGCTCCTTTTATTTAGTGACAGGTGTTAAACTTTTCAGAAATATATATTTATTTGGCAGGCACATACTGCAGCCTTAAAAACAAGAAGCCAGGCAACAACCACATCACAATTTCCTGTCTCTGTCTTCCAGCCCTTTTGAACCTATCTCCATTGCCCACTGAACACAGAGTAATTGGAAGAGCTTCACAGGGGACCTGTGACACATAGTAGTATTCAGTAAATAAAAAGTTACTATGAATGACTTTGGTTCATAATAGAAATATGATTTCTCCTGGTGCTCTGGTGTAGTGCCCGAAGACTGGAAGAAGGCCAACGTGGTGCCGATCTTAAAGAAAGGGAAGCGAGTGGATCCAGCTAACTACAGGTCCATTAGCCTGACTTCTATCCTGGGGAAGATCTTAGAAAAGTTTATTAAGGAGGCCATCCTTGA
>NW_017728947.1:65681726-65722847 GCF_001723895.1 Crocodylus porosus | reverse complement strand
AAACTCCCATTAAAAATGTTTTTTCAAAAAACCTTGTTGAGGTATTCCTTTTTGGACATTTTAAAACAGAATTTTCTATTAAGAAAGTCATCACACGGCAAACCTGTAGAAAATCTAGAACCCAGATTTCCTGTTTTATGCTTAAGACCAAAGACATTTTTGACCTATATTTCTTTTCCATAACTAAAATAATCTGTCAAAACACATGAAGTGAATTCCAAACTTATTGAAGTCAATGGCAGCAGCTACATGTGCAATGAATGCACCTGAATCTTATGCACAGAAAATTCAGGCACATTAAAATCTGCCCTGGACACATCTGAATGTGCACCTGTCAGGAGCCAATTTACTCCCAGTGGGACCAGTTCAGCCTAGGGCTGCTTCCTCCCTGCTCTGCCTCCCTACAGAGGCTGGCAGGGGGTACAGGTGCTGGTTCCAAACTTTGCAAGATGGGGGAGATCCATCCCAGCTGCCAGGCAGCTGCGTCCCAGCCATGTAGACCTGTCTAAATCCTGTCCTGCTCTCCACATGGTTGACAGGCAGCTACCTGCAAGCTGGGGCAGCTCTCCCTGTCCAGTCCCAATCTCCATGTGGCTGGCAGACACCCTCCTATTAAGCCAGGACAGCTCCCTGGCCCCTGTGGCCTCCTGCTGCCTAGGCAATTTGCTCTGAGTCAGCATCTACAAGGGCACTTTGGCACATTAGTCTAATGCACTGATTTATAGTACCTGTATTTACAGGTACTAGAAAATGGTACTTTAGCCTAATCTAGTGTACAGTACTTACTGTGCACATGTAGATGGTGACACTTTATTGTGCATTGGATTAATCTGATGTGCAGTAAAGCATCTTGTATAGATGCATCCAATGGGAGTTTTGCAACTGCTCTGACTGCTCCAGTTTTGATCTTAATACATAAGCTTCTAGGTTGCCACTACACCTCTCATACAGAAAAAACATTTAAAAAAATTTATTTAGGAAAAAAACATATTTGGAAAAAATATCCGTATGAATGCATTCTTATGATCTGTAAGATAGATAGGGGTGTGTGTGTGTGTGTGTAAATATATATATATTTTTATATATATATAATAAGAATCTATATTCTGCATAGGAAATACAGCACATAATAAAATTAATGATACATGTGTGCATGCTCAGATATGGTTGTTAAATTATTTACTTACTTCTATGAAACAATCTAATTTTTCCCAAATGGTATGGACTAAATACTGGAGGGACAGTGAAAGGGAAGAGAAAAACATCTTTCATCACCAGAATTGCATACACTTATACAATACAATAACCTCCTCCATTCCTTTCCTCCCCTCAATTAATTCCTTTAAGTTGAGAATTATATTATGGACTTCTGCAGATATTGACATTTTTTTCCTCAGCAGAAAGAATATGCATTGCAAATTAAGGCTTTCTAGACTGAGATAATCAAAATCCACGGATACAACAGCTGAATAACTGAAAAATCAATTTGGAATTACAGTATTTCTTTGGGGTTTGTTAGGATGTTTGTTTACTCTTCACTGGAGACACTCTTATCTTAAATAAAAGTCCTCATGAGGATGTCATTTTGGAATAGTTATGGGCTTAGGTATAATTTAGAATATATGAATTTTAGGTTTATTCATTTGCCTTTAAAATATTTGTGAAGGAAACAACATATCAGACCTACTAGAAAAACCTACAAAGATGAAACTTTTATTTTTGCAAATAAACTTTATTGAACAGTGAGGAAATAATAAGACATTTCAGATATTCATTTAATTGGGATTTTATTGTAATGCTCTGAAACTTGGCATAAAATGTACACAGTAAAATATTTGGTTAGTATACAACCACTGATTTCAATGCAATGACACTTATTTTCATTGGTTAAAAATTAAGACCACAGTATTTCCCAGTAATAGACATCCAAGTGGTATTTAAATGTGTGGTTTTTCAGAAGTGGCCAGCATGGATCTAATTCTGCCTCCACAGAAATCAAGAAGTTTTAATTCTCTTCTTATTTATTGCAATATTAAGTCACCACTGTTCACTTGAAATTCCACCCTGCAGCTTCTCTAGACTGGGAGGTCTGTGTGTGTGCGTGTGTGTGTGTGCGTGCGCGCACATACACATACATACAGATAGACAGACTTACAATGAGATGCATATACATATTTATTTTAATGTAATGAAATGCAAGTCTCTCTCCATGTCCTTTATAGGACAAACTGGCAGTGACATCTCAGTTTTTGGAAATTCAGCTAAAATAGTTTAATTAGTTTTTAACATTAGGTTGTGAGAAATGCATTTTTTCTTTCCATTGGAAAAGGCTTGTACTGGCTTAGTTGAAAGGCACAAATGTAAAGTCTTGAAATTTGGAAGAGCAGAGTCACCAAGAAGTTAAAGAATAGTCTCACTGTCTCAATGAAAGTCACCTAACTTTGGCTGAACTATTTGTTTCTGAAAACTGTTTGCACATGGTCAATATAGCCAGCCCTGGTTACCATCTACACATGTGTTTCATCATACATAATTACTCTGCCATGGACAGTACTGACCCTGAAAGTACTATCCTATAGTGGAATTAATTATTTTTCTGCACCCTAATACCGGCACATGTGTAGACAGTGAAGTTTTACTGTGGAGCTAATTAGTCAATTCTGCAGTAAAGCTCATGTGCACCCACTACATCCTTTTTAAATATCTATCTTTTCGCAAAGTGTTGTTTATATTACTGTCCTATATGGTCCCAATCTAGAATCCATTAATATCAAAGGGAGTCCTTGAACAGGCTTCAGCCAGGCCTTAGGTCAGGCTGCAGTCTTTCTGAAATATAGGAAGAAACAAATTAATCTAGTATTTTCATAAGGCTTAATTACCTTTCAAAGTGGCTTGCTTTGATTAATAAGAAGAGCAGATTGCCACCCTAATGAGCCAGTGGTGTATTTCTTTTATGTCAGTAACATTTCCAGAAATGAATCACTTTTTTGTAAATATTGTGACACTAGGCCTCCTGCTTATTTTAGATTGGTACCTTTCATGATAGTTGCTTTTTATCGTTGTTTTGTTTCCTGTAGTAAATGTCAGCATTGTACTACCTAATGTAATTAATAGGGAGAGTGATAGCATGTTTTCTAGCAGTGGAAATGCCAGAAGTATAATGTCCTCTAATTCATTTTCCCCTCAGTTAAATACTGCTGCGTTAGAGACCATGTTTGGCACTTTCACAGCACTAGGAGTAAGTTTGTATTATGAAAGAGTTGGGTAGGTTATATTACTGGTGCCATAGTATTAAAAAATAATCTTGTGATTTCAGTCATAAACTTGCAATGAGGAAAGAAAGTACATTAGTGTTGTTCCATTTTCCATACATTGCAATTCATAAGCAAAGAGACCTATTGTTCTGTACCATACATAATTGCTGCCTTTCAACATTCTCACAGTCTTTATCTTGACAACAGGTTGACTATGTGTCCATTTTTATTGTTGCTGTTATTATTTATACTCTCAGTTCTCAACCAAGGTCAGTGCTCCTTTGTACAAGCTCATGGAATCTATGCTTGAAAAGCAAACAGCTTAAAAAGAGAAATGGTAGGGAAAAAAAGGGAGGGGGGAATCATCTGTAGTACACAGATGGTGAAATGAAATACACAAGAAATTAAGCAACTTTCCAAAAATCACACAGAGACTTTGGGGTAAAGTTAAGACTTATACCCAGATCTTCTAAAACCCAGTCCCAGGTTGGAAACATAAGACAAACTACCTTCTGCAGCATGATGCTGCAGCATTGCTTTCTGCTGCACAACAAAGTAATAATATGCTCCTTTTCAGTTTCTTGCTCAGTGTTTGCCATGAGAATGGGTTAAATTAGAGCCATTTCAAAATCTCACAATGACCCTGTTTTAGCTTTAATACTCTAATGAGAATACAAATCAGCATGAAATCCATTCTGATAAAAAAATTGCAGATTATAATACAAGCATAAAAGTCATACTAAACATACCCAGACTTGGATTTGTATGGCTACCTAAAATGACCTTATTATCCTGCAGTCTAATCATACATATTAAGACGGGGAGGTGGAACTAAATTAATTCTACTAACAATCAGTCTCATAGTTCGTCTCAGTTGCCATGTTAGACTTTGATGCATACCTACTTTGGATGAAAAAAAAATGCTATAGTAGCATAAAGAGTCACTTGTTATTTGGAAAAAGAATTAAGAGCTGTCTTGTTAAAAGGGTTTTTCTTTTTTTTTGGTAGATAATGTCCTGTACTTCAGCATTATTTAAATAATCCAATATTAGTAACAATTTTTCAAAGGTCCACAGTAATGCATATTATTATACTGCTAAGCTAATGGAAGCTGTGAAAAGTTACAAGCAAAGTTGGAAAAGAAAAACTGGGGCAACTATCAATAAATTTGAAGTCTTGGAACTTTCACTGCCACTAGTACATTTTAAAGGTGCTTAGGGCAAAATTATTTTTTTGCTATTATGTATCTAAGTAGTATTTGAGGGCCTACACCCCAGCCAAGCAGGTAAAATTCCAGCTCTGAATCCACATGGGAGACCTGATAAGTTGTATCTGAATTTTGAAAAATGTAGTTGGACTAAAGTTACAATGAGTGACTACCCAATGTAGAATAGGGCTGCCTCACTGGCAGCCTTTGGGCTTCATCTGACCCATGAGGGGTTAACTTATAGCCCCCAGAAGCCCCTCTCCCATTACTCTCCTACTGCTGCTGGTGGTGTCTCCAGGTCCCCCTCCCTTCTCCAGCTTCTTCTTTCTGCCCGCTTGGGGTGGGTTGGGGCAGCATGGCCCAAGGAGCCCTGGGAGCCAGAGGCCCAGAGGACTTAGGGAATTCAAGGTACCTTCAGAGCACAGAACAGCATAGTGGGGGTGGGGGAGAGGGAGCACTTATGGTTCAGCAGGAAAACGCACATACAACAAGGGGGCATCTGTGATCCAGGGAAGGCAAGGCTGAAGTAAGGGAGTGAGGGGGGTCCAGCATGTGTTCCCTCTAAGCTATGTGGTGTGTGTGGCTACACAGGCGCTCTCATGCTGCAGTGCCAGGCATGCCTGCATGGCTGTGCATGCCACACAGCTGAGAGGGAATGCTGGCTTGCAGCCACCCAGAAATTGGACAGGAAGAAGAAGATGCTGTTTAACCTAGTAATTAAGAAACTTTCCTGGAAAAAACAGGAAATGCAGATTTGTGGGGTCCCCTCAGGTAGGGGAAGATTTGAAATCTCGTCTCCTCTATCCCTAGGCAGACAGAGCTGGAATTACTGTTCTTCCCTCCTATAGAAGATGGTCTACTGTGCAGCCCCAAAGGAAAGATATCTGGGGCCAAAAAAAGAGCAAGCAAGGTAAAACATTGCCTCTAGGTGCAGAGGGCACTGTTCCAGAAGGGATAGTTTTCTGGTTTCTGGCTCTTGCTTCTCAAAACATTTGCTAATTGTAATTTTTCTCTGAATATAAAAGATATTGCCCCCAAACATCCTTGGCTGTAAAGTTTCTGAGCACAATATGAAATATATTCACTTTCCAAGGCAGACAAGGAGTTAGACAGCTCCCCTCTGAGCATATTCAGTCAGCCAAACCTAGAAGCTGTGTGGAATATCATATAAAACCTGTTCTGCTTCTGTGTCTGGGAGGTGGAATATAATTTGGCCAGGCTTAGATGCCTACATGCTTCATAGACACATAGCATGAAAAGTAAGCAGACAAGGTTATTTGGGTAAATGTGATATATTTTATTAGACTAACTAAATAGTTGGAAAAATTGTTCTTTGCAAGCTTTTGGACCCAAACACCCTTCTTCAGGCAAAGTAGAATTTTGCTTTAAGAGTTGCTACATAACCTATTTTGATTTGACCAGAAAATTAAGCTGGTTTCTGACTTTCTGGAAAACATCATTTCCATTTTAATGATTTAACTGTGACCAAAAAATCCCAGATCCACTGTGTTCCCCTATTGTCCCAGAGGCCACATTTCAAACAAACAGCATGGAAAAAAAATCAAACTCAGCTTGAAATCCAGGCAGGCTCAACACAGTGCTTTCCTATCCTTCTTTTAAGGCATTATTGTAATGATAAAAAATGTAATTTTAAGATACTCCCCAACTAACAAGACTATAGAGGTTTGGAATTGAAAGATGGTCCCTGAGTCAAGTCCCTTTACCCAGCAAGGTTAAAGGACTGAACAAGGTTTGCCTGCTGCTCCACAGATATATCAGTGTGTTTGCTCTTCTTAGTCACATATAAATGCGTTTATTGAGTCTGGTGATCACTACATTACTGACTGCGTGGCTGATATCACCTATGTCCATCTGTGACTGGTAAGTCAGCTCTGTTCCTCAGTTCATCTGCTTCTGCTTTCTCCCTTGAAACCCCTTAGAAATTCAGTACCATTACTTTGTATAGACTTATCACTTGTCCCTCCATTTTGCAGAGCAGTTAAATTGCTACTCCTTCTTCCTCTAGTTTGAAAAAAACCTCTGTATTCTCTAAGGCGCATAAACACATTCAAATAATGTGGGAGAATTCTCCCAGGTTTGTTCTCCTAGAAGAGAAACTTACCCAGAGCCACATGTACAGACATTCAAATGCTAAGGGCCTGAAGAGTGGAGAGCTTGTAGCGCTAACACTACAGCCAGGGGGTTAGGGGGCAGGTAGGCAGAAGGTGGGGGTGACCTTGTGCACACATCTCAGCATGCTCTGCAGGGTCCCTTATTCTGACTGGTAGCAGTGCATAGGGTAGCCCTGATTGGCTGATCCAAACTGCTCCTGGTCAGCCTGTGGGGATGTGAAAGGTATGTGTTCTGCTCCCTGCAGGAGCAGCAGAGTCCAACAAGCCACACACTATTTTCCTGGGAGGTGTGAGTGCAGGTGAGAGGGGAGAGGAGGTAGGCTGAGAGGACATGTTCTCTTCTGAGAAAACCCACAGCACACATATACATTTAGTCTCCCGGGGGAACTCTCCCAGGAGTGATTTAACCCAGGTTATTTTTCTTTGGGATTGGCCACTATTACTTTAGGAGAAAAAGCATGAACATCTGCATACACATGGTTTCTCCTGAGAGTGCAGCAATTCTCCCAGGAGAAACAGAATGTCTTTGTGAGACCTGATCTACTCCCACTCTGCCTCTTTCTTCCTTATCCAATATGATTCTGTTTCTCAGTGGAATAGTACTTTTGCTAGACCCAGGCTTCCATCAAATTCTTATCCTGCAAAATACATGGAGATTTCAGGTTCATTTATTTCCTGCTCTGAGCCAAAGGAAACTGAAGCCAGGAGAAAGGCTTCAATTTAGTTTGGTGGGTTTGAGGCTATAACATACCACAACTACAAATAGAGTAACTTTTAATGCAGTACAGAAGGCAAGGCAATGTAACCCTTGAAGCCACATCCAGAGAAGTGCAGCCATGAGGCATGTGGTGCCACAGACACATCTGCGATGCTACACACTGCACCCATCTACAGGACCACACATTGTGGTGCTACAACAGTGTGAAAATATTACATCACAAAGCACATTCAGACATTCTCCATGATGCTACCTTGCATCAGTGGGAGTAAATCTGTGAGGAAAAAATACTGGTGTCACACATGGCAGCACCATGTGCCACCGAATACTGGAGCCTGGCCATCTGGAATCATACCCTGGTTGCCAGTAGGCTCCTGGCTGCAGGAGCACCACGGCTGCAGCTTCCATTACCTCCAGAAACCCAGGTAAGGCTGCTGAAGCCAGCACAGTTGCTGCCTCCAGCTTTTCCTACCCTACCTGGGGTGCCCTGCAGTGCACCAGAGTAAGCATGGCACAGGTATTCGCCAGGGAGAAGTAGCAGTGGCGAGCACAAGGTGTGCTGCTGCTTCTTGCCCTCAGGGACACAAATGGCTGCACTCATGTGGATGCGGCACTAGAGAGTAACTGATTCAGGGAGGAACAAGCTTTTGTAGGCAACAGTCCACTTTGTCAGATGTTATGGCAAAGTAGGCCATTGATAACCACATTAGTTCCCTGACAGTCACAGCTGAACATCCTCAATGCCCATTGTAAGAACCTCTCATAGAATTGGGACCTCTTAACACAAGCATCTACTTAAACATAATATTAATTAGCACTTTTAATTTTTAAGCACTTTATATTCCATGAAAATGTTACATCACTTTCTAATTTGTGAACATTCTGGAAAGGACAGATTCTATATAATAAACTTCAGCATTAATGATATTGTCATTTTCATCTAGAGATCATGTGGAGACCTGCAGAGTCATTCTTAATTATAGTCACAGGTATCAAAACAGAAAGGCAAGAATTCATCATTGTATATTTTAATCAGCTGAAAAATCATTCTTGTGTTATTGGCAATTTCTTGCAAATAACCCTATTATTTTTTATTAAGAATATTTTTCCACAAAATTTGAAGCATAGATAATAAGAATCATAATAAACTTTTCAGTTTAAGCCACTCAATTCAGGCAGGAAATGCCTAACTAGACTACAGTATATGCAACAGAAATAACAATTAAACTTTTTCTGTAACCGTTAAAATGGTCCGATTCCCCCTCGCACATTTCTAAATGGTAACTGATATCCTATTCTTTCTTTCTTTTCTTCTTTCTATTATGACTCTTTAGAAAGGTAAAGCATTTCCTGCAAACCAGGAGAGAAAGAAAGCTGAATAGAAAACAGAAAGAGAATAGAGACAAGGATAAAGGACAGTTATTAAATTGGTGAACTCTATTAGGGGACAAGAAAATAAACTGTATGACTGACTAGAAGTGTATTGAAGTATGACATTTCATTTTTATGCAGGTCTCAGCATGATAAAGGTAACACATTGAAGAACACTGAATTGCACCAAAGCAGTTAGTACATTCATTGAGTATCAACATGACTGAAGTGCTTTTCTTTTGTTGGTACCTCATGTTTTTATATGGAGCAATATAGTTCAGGGGCTCATGATGGTATCATCAGCCTTTCCATTTCTACAGAAAGTTTCACTGTGAGTTAGTCTTTTACCCCGCAATTAAATATCAGCCTTGATTGTCTTCCCCCCTCCCCCCCCCCCCCCGTAAGTCTCTAGCTGTAAAGGAATTTTCCATTTTTATATATCTGAGCAAAATATAATGAAGAGAGCTGCATTGGTGCATGGATTATTAACTGAACAATAAAGCTGTCTTTATTACTCAATGAAAATTAAAAGAAAGGGATTCTCTGTGTGGCTGCAATTCCAATGGAAATTGAAATTCATTTTAGCATTAAGGGAATGTAGAATTTGATCTAAAGTTAGAAATAAGATCTTAAAGCACAGTTACACAAAGCACCATATGTCTGGAAAAGAAAATATATGATTATTGGTTAGTCAGTAGTGACAAGATGATCTGAAGCCCTGAGAGCCTCTGCTAAAGCAAGGGTTATTACCTCAGGCTACCTAAGCCTGAGAGTTCTTGCTAGAGCTGGGGCTTCCAAGGTTCCCGACTACGGTCTCCTGACCCTGGAAATGTTACAGTCTCTACTCTGAATACAGGCCATGTATTTTGGTCTGCCCTTGAGCCATAGACATTGGAATCCCAGGCTCCATAGCTGTGTGTCTGCTAGGTAGAAGAAAGCCTTTCAGCCTGGCTAGTGTAAAGGGGCTACAAGTCACCTGTAAGCTATGAAGGAGAATAAACTTAGTGCCAGTTGTTTCTATATGAGGTACAGAAAGAGTTGTTTCACCTCTGCTCCACAACTTGAACTTGCAACACTCCTGGAGAAAGTAGCATGCAAGGGAAATAGTATTTTCTAAAAAGAGATTTAGTGAAGATGTTTGTATGCCTTGATGAATAAACTATGTCCCAAAACATCACCATTGCAATATGGAAAAATGTTAGGACATATTTAAGGACTGCTTCAGTTTGCACCAAACTGCTTCTGCAGCCCCCAAACAGGGGAGCCATAAACCACTTGTTTTTTATGTCTCTACAGTCACGAAGCTGGCCTAGGCATGAATCCAACCCAAAGACCTCATTCATTTTCTGTCATTAACCTTGAGAGTCAATGAAAATGTTATCTCACCCAACAAACTTATAAATCTGCCCATTAAAAGATCTGTGTTTTCCTTGGACAAATAGGTTTATTCATAGATGTGCTTCAACCAAAGTAACACATAGTTGCAATGCCCCCAGAACAGACAAAAAGACCAATTGTAAATCTGTGAATTGAGCTTATATGTAGCAAAGCATAATTGACACCAATTATTTTCACTCTACAGAACAGGTAGCTGGCACAAAGGAGTAACAGGACAGTCTTAAAGTTTATGGCTGGAAAGAACATCTAGTATGACCTCCTTCTTATCATTGCCCGTTAAATTGTATCCAGTTACTACCCTGTTATTTGTCTAAAAGTACATCTTCTAGAAAGAAACACAAGCTTGAGCTTCATAAATCAAAAGATGGAGAGAAGATCCCTTGCATTTGTAGTTTATGTCAATTGTAGTTTGTAGGGCTGTGTGAAATTTTGCCGGTTGTTCCATTTTGATGCTGTTTTGACTTGTTTTGAGCTCAAAACAGTGAAATAGAAAAGAAACGAAAGACTTTGAAACAGCCTCGACACAAAAGGAGGACACTCAAATTTTTCTGAAAGTTTCAACACATTTTGAATTTCAAAGCTGGGTTTGCTTGCAGGGAAACAGAAAGTAAGGAGAGGGAGTGGGGAAAGTGGGGAAGAACTGCTGTGATATCGACTGCTTAGCTGGCCAGTGACTGTGATCCTTCCCTGAGGTCCCTTCCAATCCCAGTGCTCTGCAGAAGGGATGGAAAAACAGCATAAAGAGCAGCATTGTTTGAACTGAGCTGCTTTCTGCCTTGGGGTCAGTTACTGAGCTGTGTCTTTTAGCTCAGCAGCATCAGACAACAAAGGCTATCATTTCCTACTTGCTAGCCTGTTTGTAGCAAGTGGGATTCATCAGTACCATTTCCTTTCTATACCTTTTTATTTTATTATTTTATTCATTCATTCCTTTCAATTTATTCCTCCCCCAAAATCCTCTTTTTATTTTCATTAGTCTATTTTGATTCTTTCCCCCAGAAAATAAATCTCTGCTTTCTCTCTCAGTGCGCATTCCATGCATATTTTGCATATTAAAATATAGAATTTATTCAGGGACACATACTACATATATTTATATACTTTATTTATTACATAAATATATACATACATTACATAAATACACACATGTATACAATTATCTACACATATTACATAAATCAGATTACATTACAGAAGAACAGATTTTCCAGCGCACCAAGGCAAAAACACTATGAAACACACCGTGAAGCATGCTGGAAAGGCAGCTTCCAGCACGGTAACAAATACTTATTTGATGGTAATAAATAACTGTGCGGCCAGCCTTCAGGAAGGTGTGGAAAAGGGGTAGAGGGAGACCTCTACGTCCCACTCCACTCCAAATGGAGACACAGCCTCTTTCCTACAACAAGTCAGCATCAGGCTTCCAGTTCTACAGGGAGCAAGGAGAAAGGAGCAGTGTCACTGCCTGTGCCTGAGTCTGCATCCCCTCCAAGATCACCAGCCATATCCCCCACATTACCACCATGACAAGAAGCAGCTGCTTGGAGACAGTTAGTGCTTTTGTCTTTGATAGATTTTTGGTGTGCGCTCATTCTGGTGCATAGTTGTTGCTATGCATACTATGTATTTTGTATTGTACTGTAAAGATATCTCCATACTAGAGATATTGTTGGCAGGTTTTGCATCTCTTGTCATGGCATGGCATGGGTTCATTTGGTGTGTTTTGGGCTGTAGGAAGTTGGCTTCTGGTGATGAGGTTAGTGAGGTTCAGTGCTCGTTTGAATTTACAAACCGCTTTTCCAGGAGAGCCTATGAACTGCACTTCATCAACCTCCTAGGTACAGAAACTCACGGACTCCATATAGACATTGGAATTCTGACACACTACAACCTGCCGGACATCTGACTCCCCAGGTACCTCTCCACTTTTACCTGATACATCCCCCTCCCTGCCCCACTCCCTTCCAGCCTGTCCCCTACTCCCTGATGCATCCATTTCCATTTTTACTCATTGGCTTTATTGCCTGCATTGCATGCCAGCCTCTAGCTTCTTTACTATTCCTTTCATCTAGGAAAAGAACACACATCAACTGCAGGTGCTTTCTCAGCTTGATGAAGGGTTTTTCAGCCTCAAAGCTTGTTAAGATATATTTCTCCAACTATTCAGTTGGTCTAATAAAATATACCAGATTGACCCAAAGAACCTTGTCTTCCAATGCCATGTCCTTAGACCAATATAGCTACAACCTGCAACCCTAGCACCTGTCAGCTGACTGGAAAGAGGCAGGACCTCCTGCTGTTGTGCTGCAGTGCTTACCTGTTGTTATTTAAAGTGGTGAACCGGACTGAGGCTGTAGAGGAGGAGGAGACCTCACTGGGTTATACTACTTTGTCGTGTAGAGGCCTCAGCACCAGTGAGGGTGTGTCTTAACACACACACAAAGTCACATGTCACGAGTTTTGCTTGTCAGCAGCTTGAGGTGCAGTTTCCCAGGAACCCCTGTACCTATCTTGTTGAGACTTGGCAGGATTTGTAGCCTCAGCAGGGGCTACCATGCCTGGTGTTTTCACATTCTCTGTCCTTTTATATTTCCAAGTGACACAAGTTTTGCATTCAAAATTTTGAGGTGCAGCTTCCCAGAAACCCCTGCACCTATCTCCTTGGAACTTGACAGCATTTGGGGCCTCTGTGGGGGCTACGATCCCTGCTGTTTTCATTTGAATCAGGCAAGAAATGAAAAGTTATAGGCAATTTTGTGAATCCCCTTTATAGCCTATGGGCAAAATGGCGAAACGTGCTGAAACAGCAAAACAGTTTTGACAAAAGGAAATGGAACAATCCTTCAAAATGAAATGAAACATCGAAATGAAACACTGTCCCTTCAAAAAGGCAAAATGGAAGTCAAAATGAAACAATGCTTTTTTGCAGAGCCCTAGTAGTTTGTGCCTATTTTTTGATTTGAAAGGGTCTGACTCAGTTTATGGCCACTGGTTATTACATTTTCTCTACTTGATTAAAGAACCATTTAATACCTAGTATTTTCTTCCCTGGAATGTACTAATATTCTGTAATCAGTGATCTCCTGCACAGATACATCTGCATCTTGAGCTTAAATCAATATTGATTTAGAGATAATCAGTAGTAGAACTTTCAAACTCAAACTTAGTGTAAATGGATGCAGTGTTACAGGTCTGCAGCTTAAATCAATAACAGGTACTAAATGCACTTTAATCAGTGCTATGGTGCATTAGTGCAGATGAACACTTTTTGTGTGTTGCTTAATGCATAATTACAGTACATTAATGGACATGTAGATGCACCCAATTTGGCCCTTTGTTTCCATAGAGAGCATTTTTATTTGCATCCTTCATGAAGTTTCTACAGAAATGTGATTTAAATTGTGATTCAAATCAGTCTCCATTTAGAGAGTGTTCACATACAGAATAATATTCATTCCATTCTAGGGTAATATACATGAAGTACACAATTTTTCACCCATTCTACTTTTGTTGGAATTATTCTTGATTAGTATATTTTTTCCTAGAATTTTGTACGATATGAAAATAGAAAACATTGTTAATACTGCATAAAAAGGTCAAATCTGATTGTTTGGGAAATAGGACATAGATCTGAGATGTTTTTTCTGGCATATTTAAATCATTGACATTGGAACCCAGAGAGAGTTTTGAACAGGGGATGTATCATTGTAGATATACCTAGCTCCCTCTAAAGCATCCATTTCTGCCATTGTCAGAGACAGGCTTATTTGTTATGTGAAGGATGGTGAGCCTAGGCTCAACAGGAAAACTGTAAAACTCTTTCATTGGGGAAGCACAACAACAGATTTTGGGGGACAGTAAACAAGAAAACAGGGATAGGAGTGAAGGTCACAGGTCTATAATAAGGGTTCCAAGTGGGGACACGCAGCAGAAAAAAACAGCCAGAACCCACTTGCCCTTGACTATGATCAAAGAAGCCTGTGGATGCTGCCCAGTGAAACTCTGCCCAAAGACATAAACTGATAAATGAAAGGAGAACAAGTTGCATGGGTTCCCCACATTCAGGGTCTCTTTCCTGGTCTGGTAGATGGCAAGTTTAGCCAGAGCCAGATGATAGATCAGGAGGTCCTAGGACTTGGTGGAGCTATGGATGGTAAGGAAATGTTGCAGGGACAAAACAAAAAATTCCTGAGGAGGCAGTGGAGGGTCTGCAGCCTGATGCACTCAAGGTAGGCTTGTGCCTAGGTCTTCCTCTGCTGGCGGAAAACACAAGTATCAGGGATGTCACTGAAGTGTGTCATATGCCCATGAAGGCAGCTTTGTGAAGGAGGTGCCAACATAGGTCCCTGGCAGGTTGTGGGATCATGGTGAAATACAGGTTGGTCCACCAGGGATTCCCACCCTCTCTAAGGGTGTTCTGCCAGTTGATATTTGGGTGGGATGGGAGAATGGGATGGAGGCTCCAAGGGAGCAATGCCAAATGTGAAACCCAGCAACAATTCTGCTACCCTCCTGCAGACATAGAGAGTGCTGTGCAAGCTGTGAGCCCATTGAGAGTTTTTGCCATTGCACGACTTGGACCCTTTTCCCTCTTAAACCAGAGCCCTGACAGCATTGAGGACTTATTGGAAATCCCTAATTTAAAACAAGCTGCATCTTGTTCCTGGAGTACAGTATGCGCTTCAGGAAATGGAGCAGGTCCTCCAAAGGTAGTACTGAGGTTGAGGGACCTGTGGATTTTCTGGAGCCAAGAGATTCCTGTCATCCTCCTCCTAGTCCTAGGATTATGCAGCAGGCTCCTTCTGATTTATGGGCAAGAAGCAGGTGTGTCCTTTCCTGTGCCACACTGGGGGCACAGACCTAGCAGAACACCTCCTGAATCACTCAGTCCACAACATCCCCAAGAGCCAGTAGAGGGAGTGGTACAGCCCGTTGGGTGAGGGAGGGCTGGCATGATGTGGTATGGGTAACAAGAAGGTAAGGACCAAGGTAGTGAAGGGCTCAGGCATACAGCTAGCTAACCAAGCCCAAACATTAGCAAAGGAATGTAGGGGGGGCTACACAGGATTTACCACAAGAGGGTAAACACAAGGAGCTGCTGGAGCACCTGGCAGTGGAGCTGGAAGGGCACTATTGGTGGTTTTAGAGTTCACTCACTCTGGCTGGATGTCGTTGCAGCAGCAGCAGAGAGTAGGAAGAGGTCTCCCTTGACCCTCCTCCCCTGAGAGGGGAAGGTGGTGTGGGTCAGCACCCAGGTGAGGAACAAGGGTCAGTACTCTTGACTGAGGCCCAATCAGCCAGAAGAGCCTGCAGGAAAAAGTGCTACCACCCACTGCTGGAGAGAGGATGCTAGGCTAGATGGCCATTGGTCTGTCACAGTATAGCACTTACGTTCTTATGATACTGTATTTTTCCAGCAGAATAGTTGAGGCTATATGGAAAGTTTTCTTCTAACTTTGTATTGTTTTTTGAAAGGAGATTAGTTTAATGCAGCCTGTTCCTGCCAGCTATCTATAGCCCTTTAGAATAGCATGGCAGGGAAGGAAAACCATAATAGCAAGTGCAATGACTTTGGCATTTGTAAGTAAAATGTTCATAAAATCAATTGAATTATGTAATTCTCCATATGTGCCACAATAACTTGAACTTGAAAAAGTTTACAGCAAAGTTAAATTAACAGCTCTAAACTTATGGTATATATGTAGCACTTAAATTGCTAAACAAGTAAAGAAAAATAAACACAACACAATTTAATAAAAAAGTGCTACTGTGGAAAGATACCCATGTAAAAGATTATCTTAAGCTTCAGAGCCCTTGCCCGCCATACCAAAATTATTTCTTGAAAAAAATTCTGTTGTAATTAGGAAGAATGGTCAGATTATTTTGTGCTTAATTATTCAATTTAAATTACCAACATTCATGAGTATTATTTGCAATGAATTATTTGGCCACATAATGAGGTATAATTCAATGCATCATCAGGAACCAGGGTGGTTTAATTTTTAATCATTTGTTTTTCTTCCTAAAGTGATATTTTTCCCTGTGGAGTGTGAATTAGTCATATTACCTGAGTTATCTATTTCTTTCTGGTAGCACATATGAAAAAATAGCATGCTTTTAATAATGCAAAATACCTTGTATACTAAACATGCTAGGGGAAATATTTTGATGGATGGCCATCCTTTTGTAGGTAACATTTAGGTTTTCAGTTTTGGAACAAGAATTTGAATTGCATAAAGAAATCTGAGTGTATGTGTAGGGATTCTGAAGTATAAAATGCACATCCCCTCTGGGTTCTCTCTCTCTCTCTCTATGTATACACACAATATAGATATATATATATATCAGCAGCACTTAGGATGGGGTTTTTGGCATTAGAGTTGCCTCAGTGAATAAATGAAAAAAATGTCCAGAATTATCAAGTCGTTTTCTGTTTTTCTACAACAAATGGATAACAAACAACCAATGAAAAAAAAAACTTACACAGGAAAGATTAACAACCACAATATATACACATTATATTATACCTCTGTGTTGAATAAATTGCAAACCAGCTGGACAGTCCCTGAGAGCTACTCATATCCTTGGGGAGAAAAAGGAAAACAGAAAAGAAGAGAAAACAAACAACCAATCCCCCTTCAAACAAACCAACCCTCCCTCCTCCCCCCACTCTGTTTCAGGTCTTAGTGTTCAGTTCTTGACATTTGCACCTGAAACTTTAGCTTATACAGCATCCACTGCTTCTTACTGGGGCTGTTCAAACCTCTGAGAGTTGGTCTCAGTGGACTTGCCTATTAGGGGTGTGCGAAATGGGCTGTATTTGATTCAGATTTATCCTGAATCAGGGACAGTGAATTGATTTGTTGATTTGGATCACTGTCTCCAATTCAATTTGGCTGAATCCAAATCTGAAGATTTGATGCTGATTTGGAGAATCAGTGATTTGGCCATAGACACAGCTTTAAATATTTTTTCTATATACCTTGAGGTACCAGGCATGGCTCATGAGTGCTGCAAATCTGGGGCAGATGGAGCATCCCACAGGAGTGTGTGTGTGGGGGGGGCACGTACTCAGTGGCAAATCCAGAAGTGGACCAGAAGTACTTCCGGTCCACTTCTGGGTCTGGCAGGGAGTATGCTGGGGGCCCCCCTTTGGCCCCCTGGGCTCAGTTATTGGCTGCAGGGGGACCCTGGCTGCCCTCCCAGACCCAGGATGCACCAATAGCTGAGCCAGGGTGCCATGCCCCCCCCCCCACATGCTCCCCAGCAGACCTAGAAGTGGACTGCTGCCAAGCGCACTGGGGAGCCCCACGTGCTCCTGTGGGACGCTCCATTTGCCCCACCATTGCAGCATTCATGAGTCACCTGGTACCTTGAGATATGTAGAAAAAACATTTAAAGCTATGTCTATATCCCAATCACTGAATCTTTCTGAATCTCCCCCAATTGATTCAGAGGGTTCTGATTCAATTCAGAGAGATTAAAGGGTCTCCTGATTCAGTTTGGATTCAGAGATTCGGCCACCAAATCAGGCTGAAACTCCAATGAATTGAATTAGGAACCAAAGCTTCACACAGCCCTACTGTCTACAGAAGACGTTACTGTGCAAGATGGTATTGTGCACTGCACTGTATAAGCAAGCAGTAAATAAATGCACAGTAACCAGAGTTACTGTGCAGTAGCACCAGCAAATGCCTTTTGTAGTAGCCTAATACTACTGCACAGTAGCATCACATCATTTGTTGCCAAACAACACTACTGGGCAGGTAGCATCAGGCTACTGTGCAGGTAACATCTCATGCAGATGAGCCAAGTTAGTGCAGATTGATTCTATGTCCTCTGAAGCCTCTTGATGGGTCCAGTTTGCTTCTGTTGTATCTTTTTCCCAGCAGGTGTTCAGGGCAGGATGTTTCTCTGGTAGAGACAAAAGTTATTACAATTCCTCTCAACCTCTTTCAATTCCTGGTACATTGGAAAGATTTACCCCTTTGCCAGAATGAATCAGAACTACTCATGCTCTGATCAGTCAATCAAACTCTGACCCTGGCTCTCTTTCCAGAGTTCTCATAGAACTCCCTCCTCTGGGCCTCAACTCTTACATAGCTCTAGAACTTGGTTATTATTAAGTCCGTGTGAAATGACACCATTCCATTTCGACTTGAATTTCAAGGTTTCAAAGGAACAGTGTTTCATTTCAAATTTAATTTCAATTTGAAACCTCTGTTCCTCTTCGTTTCGTCGAAGCAGTGATGCTGTTTTGACATTTGGCCCATACGCTATAATTAGGAAGCTCGAAACAGTCTCTCTCATCTGGCAGGCAGATAGGGGCCCGCAACCCTGGGAGGGCTGTGGAGGCTGGGTCAGTCCTCCCGGGGCTGTGGACCCCCAATCAGCCTGCCAGATGAGGGAGACAAGCCAGCTGCTGCCACCTGGGACCAGGGAATTGGGGAAGAGTACTGAGCCCTATCACCCAGTTGCCCTCCCCAGCATTATGATCAGGCTGGGGAAAGGAACTCAGCCCAGCTGGGCTGAGTTCCCTTCCCCAGCACTACAATGAGGCCAGGGAAAGGAACTCAGCTGAAGTGGGCTGAGTTCCCCTCCTCAGCACTAGGCTGGCTGAGCTGAGTTCCCCTCCCCAGAGCTAAGATCTGGCTGGGGAAGGGCCAGCTGGGCTGAGTTCCTTTCCCCAGCCCAATCATAGTTCTGGGGAGGGGAACCAAGCCCAGGCTCAGTTCCCTTCCCCTGTGCTGTGATCGGCTTCCCACAGCCTGGCCGTGGGGAGATCCAGGGTTGTGCTCCTGGCTGAGCCATATGGGTCTGCAAAACCACTGGGAGCACAGCCCTGGTTCTTCCCTGTCTCCCACCACATGGCTGCTGGCTGCTTCAAAACTTGCAATGTTTCAAAATTTTCAAAACATTTCAAGTAGCTTCATTTTGTTTTGAGGCTTGTTAGAAACCCTTCATTTTGATTCAATTTCATTGTTTCAAGCTCAAAGTGAGTTGAAACAGTGTTGATTCGAAGCAGCCGATGAAATTTCACACAGCCCTAGTTATTAATATTACATTTACTCTGCTTGAACTCAGTGATACATCCCACATAGCCACCAGCTACCATGATATCCCCACCAAGTATGCTGAAGAAGGGCTCACTAGCCTTCTCAAGACAGATGCAATAGCTGCCCATTGCTCCATTGGTCATGCTAGGGAGCATTTTGAAAAGATCTCTCCTACAGTTCAAAGGGATTACATATGCATCTCCATAATGTTGTAAAATATGATGAAAATCAGGTATCTACTAAATAAACATTATATGTGCATTTTCTTTTGTAGACTCAGTGTTCATTCCTTTTATGAACAAAACATAGAGCATCACAGCTCAACAAAACTTCCCTCTTAGATAGATATGTTCCATATATTTAGGTCCAGATTAGAATCAGGTTAAATTTCCAATTACTGTATGTTAATTTGATAAATTTTAAACTTTCTCCAGGAACATACCAATTTCATCAGTTATTTTGACAGTAAAATATTGTATTATGTTTTTTAGATAATGTCCTTTAACTTTCTATTTGATTACTAATAATATCATTCTGAATTATTTGTATTGTGTGTATGTATCCAGGAAACATTTTGACCCTATCCAAAACATTTTGTAATGTTCTCAGCTTTTTACCCTTTTTTTTTAAAGTTTTAAATGTTTGAATCTCGGAATTTTCCTAAAGATTGGCATTGCATTTTTAATGGGCTTTTTTCAAAAGAATGGAGCGATTGGCTGTGATAACAGAGGACTGGATTTGATGATTGTTGAGGTCTGTTCCATGCTTATGTTCCTAGGTCAAAATGATAAAAGTCACCGAGACAACAATTGGAGATCAGTTCAAGCGAAAGAGCAGAGATGCAAGGTGCTCTTTATAAATTAAACACTTGGAGCCAATTATTTTTAGGATCTGAATCTCAGTAGCATAACTCAAAAAAGGTGGGATCTGGCAACTGGAACAGCAGGCCTGGGCACTGCATTTGTTGGGAGTGAGGGGGGCACAAAGATAGCCGCAACAGCAGCAGCAGTTGATTGTGCCACTGAAAACATCACTCCAGCATTCTACATTGTCCCCAGAATTACATGGCTGTACCAGGCACATATTTGCCCAGCTACACCATTGCTGAATTTGAACTGGATATAAAAATCAACATTTCCAGATTTGCCTAATAGTGCATTGCAATATTAAAAATGTAGTTCTAGAACTGAGATGAAAAAGGATTGGTATGGGACTGTCATGAAAGATCATGTTTTACAGTGTGTTCTATTATCATTTTCTGGAAGCAGAACCTAAACTCTGAAAAGCACGTTGACTTATCAGTTTTCAAGTGATTCAGGCTATGATACAATTCTTTTGCAAGATCACATTTTTAAATAACAGTTTTGGCATTTTTTATAAATTGCTATTTTCAATGTCTTTGCAGAGATGGGAATTAATAGCTTGCTTTAAAATATTCATGCTGGGTAAATTTAATCCTGGGGTGAGGACAGAGACTAGCTACTACTTAAGAATTCTAAGTTTCCAAAGCATATAACTTTTTCTAACTATCTAAATAGGATTTAATTTTATCTATTGATCTGTAAGTATATTCTTAGATTGCAGTTTGCTAAATGGCCTAAAGTTCAACCAGTTCTCTCAATATCAATTGAAGCTTTTTAAAAGGGTTGGGTAATTACCCCAACCTGTTTCAAATCTCCCAAACAAAAATCTGTATGGCTAAGTATAGACATTGAAAAAGCCTGAGGGGGGAATTGGTTCAATCTACGCAGTTTCTCTAAAATGTGAAGATTGGTTTGGGAGCAAATGGCACATATGTTAGCCCTTTGGTAAGGGGGAAGCAGGAAGACACCTGCACTGGCCAAGGCCAGAAGGTGGAAAGCTCCTGCACACCTCACAGCATGCTGGAAATTGTCAAAGGCAGCCAATGGCAGCTGAGCAGGGACCATCCCTAATAGGCTGTCAGACACATGCCCAAAATCCCCTGCTCTCAGCAGAGACTCCCACTGTACAGATCCTGCCTGGCCTTCCTAGACCCAAGCCATCAAGCTTTGGGCAGGGGAGGCACCATTCCCCAACCCCTGCCCCCATTTCCTGGCATGGTAGACAGACATGAAGCTCTGAGCCATGTCTTCTGTCATAGTTTCATAGTTTTTAGGGTCAGAAGGGACCTGAACAGATCATCAAGTCCGACTCCCTGCCCTGGGCAGGAACAAGTGCTGGGATCATAATACTCCAGCCAGATATCTATCCAACCTCCTCTTGAAGACCCCCAAGGTGGGGGAGAGCCCCACCTCCCTTGGGAGCCCATTCCAGAGCCTGGCAGCCCTAACCGTAGATTAATAGCTCCCAATATCTGCTCTCAATCTATTTGTGGCCATTATTCCTTGTTATCCCAGGTGGTGCCTGGGGGAACAGAGCCTTGCCTATTTTCTGCTGGTCCCACTGGTGAGTTTATAAACAGCCATCAGATCCCCTCTCAGTCTTCTCTTGTGGAGGGTGAATAGATTCAAGTCCTTTAGTCTATCTTTGTAGGGCCTGGCCTGCTTTCCCCTGACCATGCGAGTGGCCCTATTCTGAACCCTCTCAAGGTTAGCCACATCCCTCTTGAAGTGTGATGAGAACTTCAGGAGGCATTACTACATGGGGAACTCAAAACAGCCTATAACTTTGTCATTTCTGGCCTGATTTGGATTAAATATGCAAGCCTGCCAAGCTTCAAGGAAATAGGTGCAGGGGTTTGGGGGAAACTGCACCTCAGATTCCTGAAAGCAAAAAATTCATGTCACGTGCATGTGTTAAGCCACAGCAGGGTCAAAACTGCAGGCTTGCTAGGCCCTGATGAGGCAACAAAACCTGCTAAGTTTCAAGAAGATAGATTCAGGGGTTTTGGGAAAACTGCACCTCAAGCTGCAGACAAGCAAAACTCGTGACGTGGGTAACACTGTGTGTACATTAAGCCACAGCATGGTGAAAACTGTAGGTATGCTAGCCCCTACTCAGGCCACGAAGCCAGCCAGCTGTCAAGGGGATAGGTGCAAGGGGAGTCTAGGTTCTGGGGCCATGCACCTCTAGTTGCTGACAAGCAAAACTCATGACATGGGTGGGTGACACTGCATGTCTTTTAAGGTGCACACTCACTCAACTGACACCAAGGCAGAAAGCAGGGCAGTTAAAACAACGCTGCCTTTTATGCAGTTTTTGCATCCCTCCCCCATAGCAATGGGATTGAAAGAGACCTCAGGAAAGGATGAAAGTCACTGGCCAGCTAAAAAGTCAATAATGAGAGCACTCCTTCCCCACCCCTTCCCCCCTCTTCCTCTCCCTCTCTTTACTTGAGTTTCCGTTTCCCTACAGGCAAGCCCAGCTTGAGCTTCAAAACTCAAAACATTTAGAAAATTTTGAAACGTTTCAACTTGCCCCATTTCATTTCAAGGCTGTTTTGAAGCTCTGCGTTTCATTTTGATTTTACAGTTTTGAGCTCAAAACGAATCTAAACAGTGTCAAAACAAAACTGCTGGAGACATTTCACACAGCCCTAATTCATAGCAGGTAGATCATGCCTGACTAATATGGTTTCATTTTATGACTGAGTCACAAATGCTTAGATGCAGGAGTAGAGGTGGATATGGATTTTTGGATTTTAGGAAGGCCTTCGATATGGTATCTCATCCCATCCTCATAAATAAATTAAAAGGCTGTGACATAAATGTTTATACGGTCTGGTGGGTGGCAAATTGGCTTAGCAGTTGCACCCAGAGAGCGGTAGTAGATGTACCGGTATCGACTTGGAAGGATGTGGGTAGTGGAGTCCTGCAGGGTTTGGATCTTGGACCTTGTACTCTTCAATATCTTCATCAGTGGCTTGGATGTGGGTGTGAAGTATACCCTGTCCAAGTTTGTGGATGATACTAAATTGTGGGGTGAAGTGAACACTTTGGAGGGTAGGGAACAATTGCAGGTAAACATGGACAGATTAGAAAAATGGGCAGTACACAATAGCATGGAGTACAACAAGGACAAGTGCAGAGTGCTGCACCTAGGGCACAAAAATATCGAGCACACCTACTGGCTAGGAAATGACCTTCTTAGCAGCACAGAAGTGGAAAGGGATCTGTCATAGTGGACTCCAAGATGAACATGAGTCGTCAGTGTGACAAAATCATCAGCAATGCTAAGCGCACTTTATCATATATCAGGAGATGCATGATAAATAGAACCAAGGAGGTGATATTTCCCCTCTATGCAGCATTGGTCAGACCGCAGTTGGAGTACTGTGTCCAGTTTTGGACACTGTACTGCAAGAAGGATGCTGATAGACTGAAGAGGGTACCGAGGAGGGCCACTTGTATGGTTAGGGGCTTACAGGACAAGTCCTATGAGGAGAGACTAAGAAACCTGGATCTCTTCAAGCCTCCACAAGAGAAGGCTGAGAGGTGATCTTGTGGCTGCCTACAAATTCCTTAGGGGAACACAGCAAGGGATTGGAGATGCTGTGTTCACCAGGGCGCCTCTTGGGGTAACAAGGAACAATGGTCACAAACTGACAGAGAGCAGATTTAGGCTAGATAGCAGGAAAAACTTCTTCACATCAAGGGTGGCCAAAATTTGGAATGGGCTTCTGAGGGAGGTGGTGCTCTCCCCTATTTTGGGGATCTTTAAGAGAAGGCTGGATAGGCATCAGGCTGGGGTCATCTGCCCCCAGCACTCTTTCCTGCCTAGACAAGGGGTCAAACTCAATGATCTGTTGAGGTCCTAGCACCTATGAATCTATGAGCCTATGTGCACTGAAGTCCTGTTCTGTTACAGGTTTAGACTGGTTTCCAACCAGATAAACAGGAGTAAAGGGTAATGTCTGCACCTGGCCTATATTTTTTTTTTTCTAAACAGTTGCCCTTTTCTTATGAAATGTTGTAGACAATAAACTTTGGGGTACTTTTGCCTGGAAACTGTCAGAGACAGTACTAGGTATAATGGATAACAGGAATCTCCATGATAGAGGCTCATTGAATGCCATACATTTGTTAAAGGGAAGGAGGATAGGAGGCAATAAAAGGTTGCAGAAAGAAAAAAAATGTTGAAATGAGAATTGGATGTAAAAAATATCAGATTGCAAACACCAGGTGAGCCCTGGTTAGGTATTCAATCATTTTTACATTTCTTAAGACCTTAAAATCTTTTTAACCTGTCCCACCTCACTGAATGATATTTGTTCCTATATTCAAAATGTCAGTTCTACATTTATAGTAATTTTTTAGATTATTGGTTTGATATTTCAGTGCATCTTCTAATCAGCTAATTTAAAATGTATTTGTTGTCTCTGTCTAGCTATGCCAGTAGAATTCAGCAATAGAAACTGTCTGCATTGACAGTTTATATAATTTCTGCCTACCAGTTGCAGATATTTTTGACTTTCACTTTTTTCTTTATAAGTACCTCCCTAGAAAATTATGAATGTTAATGTTTTTTAAATGTGTGTGATTATTTTATTTTTCACCAGGCAGAAATTATAATGCTAAAAAAGTAGACTGAATATTGGATAAAGTAATAATGGCTATGAAAGGTGATCTTTGTTACAGAAAAAACATGTTTGCTATTGTGTTTAAAACAAACTGGCAGCTTTGTTCATAACTCAAAGCTATTGAAAGCATTTAAATTTCTTTTGATAAAAATTAGCAGAAGGTTTTATGTATTTATTTAAGGCAGAATCCATTGAATATAATCAATTTTGTGACTTTTCTTTTGGTAGATAAACATAAGCTGACATTTGTTTGACCATAGAAAACATATATTAATTTTCCAAAAGAAAATTTGTACGTACAATTACACTGTATTATAATACATATAAATATTTGCTAGATAAACTATAAACATGGGAATTTCTTTATTGGGAAAGACCCCAGTACATATCATTCAATATCACCCAATGATAATGGGGTTCATAGGAATGGCTAAAATTCAACATTACAGCTATTGCTCCAATATTATAACACTGGAGAAGCATGCAATCTTGAGTATCAGGATTGAATGACTTGCCATTTTATCTATGCAGCATATTTTATGATATCTGTGTCAACCAATGCTTCTATTATACATTTATGTATGAAAAAAATCCCAGTTTAACCTTCATTGAATTGTATGGAAAATTTCAAAGCTATAAAAATTCTCATAAGTTGGGTTAGCTGGGTTAGACAGCGATCCCTACATCTGTATTTTGCTGTCATAAACCCCTTTGCAAGAATTGTTCGGGGGGCATTTTAGGTAAAGGCACAGAATTGGAAGTTGGCTGCTGTATGCATCATGATGCATCAGAAAGCTATAAACTCAATTTGGACTAACTTTACCAGGGGCTTTTCACTTTGATTCATTTCACAAGTGTTACTGTGACTCAAACATAGAACAGCCAAGTTTCTAGTGTCAAAGACAGAATCGGAATGGATATAATCCGATGGAGGGACTCTCTCAGGGGACTGGATAAAGCTCCATCACAAAGGGATTAGTGATTTTTCTTTTGGTTTTCCATCCCTTTCTATTCAGAAAACGTTACTTTGAAATCATTGGCCTCAGGCAGTATAATGGTAAAGGAGGGACTAGAAGAGCATAGTTTAATAACTATACTGTGCTATAAATGTGGAGGGTTTAGTTATTCCTCTAAGTAGAGGAAAAACATAGATATCTCTATAATCAACATTTTCAACCAGGTGCTACGGCTCCCTGTTTCCTTGTTTAAACTAGTTATTATAAGGCAACGTTTATTTTACTATGCCTTAGATTTTTTCAGCTGTTTAACATTTGCCCAACCCCAGCATTTTCTCCATCTAGTGATATTAACAGATTTCTACAATGGGGCCACATAACTAGGAATAACTGGGGAGAACTAGGGCTAGGCCTTAAAGAAGCCACACATATGTTTTTTCCTAAGCTGTCCCAGCCAAAACTTCTTTACTTCTGAAGCTTTGATCAAGAAGGAAGGGGACTTTTACCCTATATTTGGTCTGTATATCCCATACCCCCAAATAAGACATGCACCTTATCATGGGAAGGCAGAATGAAGAAAACATTTTTTTCCCTAGTCATACCTGCAGTGGTGCTGACTCACCAAGGGCTAAGTGCTTTGGCTGCATGGACTGGGGTAGGGTCCCCTTGTCAGTGTCACAGCTGCCTCTATGGAGCCAGCAGCTACTGGTTTAATTTAGCAGTAGCTGTGAAAAAGTTAAACCTGTAGCTGTTGGCCCTACAGGAGGAGTAGGGGGAAGGATGTTGATGATGGGACTCTGCCTCTGCTTTATGCAGCTGGAACATCCTACACTGAGTGAGCTTGCCACCATTCTAGTGTTTCCCACTCCCCCCTGCCCCTCATCTCCACTGTGGCACAAATATCAGTTCCTCATTTGAGACATGCAGGCTAATATTGGATGGCTATTTCTTGTGGGGGAAGTGTGTAAGCTATGTAAATAAATATGGTATTATCTTCTATTTAGGCTTTCACCAGAGAAATAACTGGCAGTGTTACCATAGTGGATCTTTTTTGTTCTATATTCACAATACTGTCATTGCAAATGTTTTGTATGTGCATGACAGGCACTTATACCTTTCTGTCCCGTGACATGCTGGAGATCCTCCGCTTTGGAGAAGACTTGATTAATCGGGTCTGCTCTGCACGCAAGCGGATGTGAACTGCACTGTGCTGCAAGCAATTGTATAATGCGCATCAGCATGCAGAAAATGGTGGGGTGTGCTTTTGAACTAAAACATCTCATATGTGCTTTAGTTCAAAAGTCCACTGCTGCCATTTTCTCAGCACTAATGTGCATTTTGTCACTTATATATCTGCAAGCAAAGCGCCCAGCACTGTAGTGTCTGCACGTGCAAAAATGCGGAGTGATTTTAAGGGGGAGCAACTGGAGATTAAGAAAAGGAAGGAGTAGAGTAGTAATTGATTTTAAGACTATGTATGCATTCTACAAGTATTATAAAGGAAAAATGGTGAAATCTGTGATTGTCATCCTTGAAAAAGATAGTAAGGTATGGGAAAATCCCATGATGACAGAAAATCCCTCTCTTTTAATTTTTAAAGCCTCTCTTTCTTTTAAAGGCTCAGGGATTAAAGGATTTGATTGGTTTCAGTTTTCTGAAGGGGAACTCAGCTTTTAGAAGTTTGGGAAACATTGACTGAAAGGATGGAATATGTCAAGGGTAAAGAATGTAATTTAATAGATGGCAAAGGTTTAAAAACTATAGCAATACTTGGAGAGATTTTTGGAATCTTCAGGATATCAGGGAAGTCTGCATTTTACATTACATGATCTCATATCTCTTCAAAGGACACATTTGTTTTATTAATCATATTGGTTACGGCTGTATGAAATACCATATATAGGCAATATAAGCATCTGGTCAGGAACCCTCTAGAAGCATGTGTAACATAAATACAGAAAATAAAATAGCTACTAGCATGTTTCCTTCTTTTTATACCCAAAACTACTACAGCCCCCAAATTGGCATTTCACTTAATATACTGCAGCCCATGCACATTTCTCCTTTCACAATTTACAGAACTTACATTATTGCTAAAAGCAAACTTAATCCAGAAACAGAGTAAATAATGGAAAAGAAGGGGTATCCCTGGTTGGCATGCCTAGTAGCGCTTTAACCATTTAGCCACTCATTTATTTAGAGGTAGTCAAGGCTCTGAAGAGCTCCTGTGTGATTCATGTTCAGGGAATTGCTCCTCATCTTGATATTATAAAATGTATGCTTTACAATGCATGTTGCATGCATACATTAATATCTACAGCATCTTCTGAATGGAAAGTTTCTATGAATAAAATGTGTTGTAAAAGCTCCCATTTACTTTTTAAAACAATTTTCCATGTACACTGAATATGTATGCTAAATAATTGCTGAATTTGACATATATTAAATGTCTCACTCCTTTAGCTAATATCAAGAGCTACCTTACATGGCTGAAGTTTTGTCCAGGACAGAGGAAAAAGACAGGCAAAAAAACTCAAAAATCACAAACAGTTTAATTCACCAACTTATTTACTAATGCAACACATCTGGGAAACAGTCAAACAAGAACTCACTCAAAGCAGATCAGTATTTCTTTAATAATCTGTACCAATTATGGCAGGACTATTTTGAATTCTCAGAAACCCCAGGAGGCTATACACTGGCTACACAGGCTCCAGAGCAACACAGCATGTGTGTCATCTCAGATAAGTCCCGAAACTTTAGTCACAGAAAAAAAAACAGCAATTTGTGGGAGTATATGATACTAGAGCAGTGTTTGATATCCTCTTCTCTCCTCCGTATTTTAGCCCAGTAGCTTATTGATTAGAGCATTTGCACAGAGAGTGAGAGATCCACAGGTTCTAGACACCCCTTGCCCAAGGGAAATTGACTCTTGATCCCTTGCTTTCTACCAAAGTGTTCTAGACAGCAGATCATGGGCTATAACTTGTACAGAGCATTCTCTACTTGTCCTCTTAAAACTGGCTCGCTGGCACCCAGGAAGGAAAGCTATGTGGGGCCAGGAAGTGATACCTGGCTAGAAGCATTGTTTGGTTTTCCTGGCAGGGAGGAAAACTCCCTGCCCCAGCAGAATAGAAATGTTTATTCATTTTTTCCAAGGAATACTTAATGCAAGGTGTGGAGAAGTCATTGGGACAGGCAAAATATGAGTTATCTCTAAGTACCAAACTGCTTACAGCAGGAGAAATCCAGACATGTGGGCTATGTACAGTCAGTCAAAAAGCCTGAGACTGAATCAATTCAGTCTTTCCAGGTTAGTTTAAGCTGCACAGATTAAACTAAAACAGAAGTGAATAGTCATTTACCTTTGATTCAGGAGATACAGCCACATGCCTGCAGTGGCTCATGCCAAAAGCTGGAAAGTGCTAGAGCACGGCTCTCTGTCTGTATGTTCACTTCTTCTTCCTGCAGCCCCCATGTGCTCTGGACTTGCAGTCCAGAATTACAGCAGCAAGACTCTGCAGGGTTGCATATCACTTCCTCTTTCTGCTTAAGGGGACCTCTGAGATTTGTAGTCCACAGTTGCAGCCATCAGTAAGTTTGAGTGAGGAAAAGGGTGTTTAACCCCCCTCCCTGGCCCAAGCCCCCAGCCAGGGTTTTTGTGGGGAGAGGCAGTCTCCTCCCACATAGACTGAGCTATATCCTGAGCCGGGCTTGCCCCCAACCTCCCTAGTTGTTGGGAGCCAACACTCACTGCTCCAACTAGGGAGCCGAGGGGTGGGGACCCCAGTCTAGAGCTGCAAAATGCTGAGATGCTGGAGAAATATGATTTAAATTGAACCAGGAATGGGTCTGAGACAGAAGTTTCATAAACTGGTTTGACCCAAATCAGTTAAGTCTGATACTACGTTCAACCAGGTTTATCTTAAACCAGTTTCAGCCATTTTGAAACTAGTTTATGTGCACCAAGCTTCTGTCTATTACAGGTTTAAACTAGTTTCTGATCACTTTTACTGGTTTCTGTGTAACTTCTGTCCCTAGCCATGGAGAGAGCAGAATTGATAGATACCTGGAATGTCCAGATCAAAAAGAGATCTCTAAATGAGTTAGAGAGCTACTAAGCAAGGATATTATGGATTGTAATGTTCAACTTTGGCACATAAAGTCCTCTTAAGATCTTATTTGGACTCATTCAGATCATGAATATACTCATAAAATACATTCCAGTTTTGACAGAAGAGCTTCTACATGTGTAATAATTTTTTGCACTATTTTTGCATGTGTGCATATACATACTACTACACATATTATTCTATTTCCAGAGAGGTGACACAAACTATCAACTGAAGAAACCAAAGATGTTTTAAAGTATAACTGAGACCATAAGAGGCAGATATGCGCACCACAAGATCTTTGCAGTAGTGCATATGAAAACAATGCACCCTTGGTTTTGTAGGTAGGGGGAGAATTGAATTCTTTCAGCAGTACATTGGCACTACTTATGCAAGTTATTTATATTCATCACAAACCTGAGGGAAGAACTCAGCTTGAGAGGGGTTGTCGGTAAGTATTTGAGTTTCTGGCAAACAATTCTATGAAGTTTTAACTAAAATGGAAACTATCATGTTAATTTATTATATTTAATATTTCTTCCTCTGATATTGAAAATATGTTTATAACAGTTGAGAAACACAAAAAAGAGGCTGATAGATTAATCTTCTATTTTGAATTTCTTTAGATGGAAAAATAACAAAATTTGAGAGCAAAGAAATGATTATTTTTAGGAGCAAGGTGTTGCTAGATTAATAGAGTCATAATCATAATCCCAGGGAGAAACAAAGTGGTGGCTACAGAGTTCTGAGGCATAGAAAATGTAACAAAAGTGGAGATGAAAGCTTTCAAGGAAAGAAATAAATGGTTTCCATAGCAATGTATGGAATTATTACCTTCTCTTAAAGGAAAAGGCCCTTTGAATTATAAGTCTGTAATACAAAAATAAATACAATTTTAATGTAGTGAAAATATTTGATCAGTAACTTCTTCTTAGTGATTTTTCAGAGCTTTTGAAGTAGTAACTGCTATGTTGGGCTTTAGAGCATGGGAACACATGCATAAATTAAAAGTGCATGTTATAATACAATAAGCCAATTCATAAATGCTCTCAAAACAAGTCCAGTGAGACAGTGAGAAAGCATGATGGCACAGTGTTGTTAGTGAGTTACAAAGGCAATTATTCTATGCTGCTCTGTGAAGCATATGAAATAAGGAAGCAACTAAGTGGAATTTGGATTTAAGATTTCTAAACATCCTAAATTTGGGGCCTCCCGGGGGGGGACCTGCATGGCTCTTGGGATAACTAAGCCTAAATGCTGTTATATTAAGTTGCTTGCATTGGTGCTCTATGAGCCATTATGGTAGCAAGAACAACAAGATCACAGTTTGTTTGATTCTCTTCTTTATTCCCTACTGGAGTGGGAGCAGGAAAATGTCATGAAAGAATATCTTTCTGTACTTCAGGTTCTCTAAGACAGAGTTAACACCTGTACTATGTTTTACAAGACTTTGACATGCCCTGATGGTTAGTACTACATAATACAAAGTATACTTAGTAATTTATATTTTTGTAGAACCGATTGAAAATGGAAATAGTTGGATTTTTTTAATTGAATTCTGTGGGAATTTTTTTCAATGAAATATTTCTGACTATCCCTAATTATTTTACTGTTATAAGTGAGGGAGAATTGGAGAAACTTACAGAGACAGCCTTGTTAGTGTGCAGCTCTCATAGGCACTACATTTACTTAGAGAGAAGGGCTAAGTACAGAAAGTCAAAAAGCCCAAGGTTGAATTGATTCAGTTTTTGCAGATTTGTCTAAACTGCAAAGATTGAACTGATAAGCAAGTGAGCAGACATTAACTTTTGATTCCAGAAATACAGCCACATACCTGTAGTGGCCCAGGGTTAAAGTTGGGTGAGCACTAGAGCATGCCACCCTGCTCAGCTGAAGCAGACAGCTTGGGCCAAGGTTAGCTTGCCTACCCCATGAGGTGAGGAGTTTGTGGGGGAGGTGCAAAGGATTCTGGGATGCTGGGGGACTGTGAGTTATCTTGAATGTGGAAGAGATCTGGGACAGAAGTTCAATAAACTGTTTTGACTTGTGTAACAGTCCTGATTATCTGATAGTGGAGCTTTCTTGAGTCCCTGCCAAGCTAGGCCTCCCCTCAGCTTTCCTGCCATGACTTTGATGATAAAAAATTGAATAGGAGGGGTTCAATGTTGTTTAATAAAGGGGTCCCACAAGGTGGGTACTCACTGATCAGAGAGCATTTGATGAAGGGGGTTCCACCTCCTCTACACCCCCAGCCCCATGCCACCCGTCAGTGTTGAGGCAATGGACTGATGCAGGATTCTGGCCTGATCCAGGTTTTGACCTGAGGCAATTCTGAAGGTACTTCCTAATCTTATCTGGATTGCTCTCTTGCCTACTTACAGACAAGGGGTTAATCTTGGAATTAAAACCTGACTTTAGAACTATGGTGTGTCCCAGTCCTAGATAGCCTTCAAACAAAAAAAAAAAAAAAGGAAAAAAAGGGAAAAAGAAAGAAATGAAGAGGAATCTAATTTCTCAAGTATTGCCTCTATTCTGGCTAATGCCCTTCCTAACCTGCTGGCAACTCTCCTACCTCCCCAAAGCCACTAGCTCTGCTAAGTAATTGAGGCTTCACTCCCTAGCCTTAGGAGCTTGAAGCCTGCTTGACTCTGTATAGATGGAACCTTGGGGCTCTGAGACCTTACTGCCTTGGTCTCCTGTCACTGCCTCTGCCACAGCTACCACAGAGGCAGGCTCTCCTTTCCTCTTCCTGGCACTCTGGGTGTCTTTTAAATCTCCCACAATGGTGCTGGGGGCTGATGTTATCGGCTTGGTACCACCCAGCTTGATTGACAGCTGGGTCTTAAACTGCAGTGGTGGCATCACATGTCATCTTGGCTCTGTTGTTTCTTGCACAGGAGGTAAGTTCGGGACTTGCTCAGCCCATTTGGGTTCTTGGGATTGCTTGTGGGGCCTCTTGGGCCCAGCATTCCCTCTAAGCTGTGTGGGATATATGGCTGTGCAGGCGCACTCATGCCATGCAGCCAGCTTAGACAGAATGCTGCTCAGGCTCCTTTTGTTACAGCCTGTACGAGTTAAGTCTGATATTACATCCATTCAGGTTTATCTTAAACTGGTTTCAGACATTTTAAAAGTACTTTAGGTGCACTGAACTTCTCTTGTATTACAAATTTGAACTGGTGTCCAATCACTTATATCGGCTTATGTGTAATTTCTGTCCCTAGCCAAGGGGAGAAAATGTTAAAAATCAAAGCAAAAAGGATACTACCTTCATTCTTTTCATGCCTCTCAAATGTCTTCCATTTTAACAGAGTACATTTTAATACCATATGTCCTATATTTCATACAAAATTGTTGTCTATTCCCTTGTATTATTTGTTAACATTACATTCAGTGCTTGGGATGTAGTAGGCTCAGAAGTATGCTGTCATTGAAGTTAAGGGATGATTGACTATTTGACATCCATACAATATGGAGTTGGCCCTATGATTTAAATGAACTTAAAAATAAATGCTATAACAATGTCCTCTATAGTGTTTTATACCACATTTGTACCATACCAAGGCAACACATAACATGCTTTTTCTTGAATGCATTAGCTGCCTTCTGTCCGTTCCTTAGCTTGGTCCAATTCATGACTCCTTCGTAACTTCTTTTAAAATAAATAGCTGTTTGTCACTGTGTATTGTATTCTCACAGTCTGGGAACTTTTTAATTCCCTTTAGACTTCCTTGTGGGAGTCCTGCTACTTTAAGAAAAATGTTTCACCTTAAGCCTAGAGGCCCTAGGGGCTACTTTTTGTGATATCCCACTAGGAACAAAACAAAGCAAAACTGTTCCTTTTATATTTTCTCTCTCCTGTAATCTATAATGGTTGACACGTCATACTGAAAAAAAAACAAAAAACCAACCCTCTATCCCTGGAGGTTAAGCCTGAGAAAACATTTTAAAATATTTCACTGTGCTATGAGATTTAAACTTGTGAGAGCAACCTATATTCGATAAATCATGAAATTGAAGGCAGCTGATACACCCATACATATATACATATTTGTAAGTGTTCCCCTAATTAATTAATATGTTCCCCAGTGAATAAAAATTATAAAATTCCAAAGTCACACAATAAAAATTGGTTCATTTGTACCAGGGATTGGTAAAGAAAAAAGAGATGATAAAAACTAAAGTCTGATAATCTGAGCTTCTTTAAAAATAAAAGACCTTTATTAGGGTTTGAGCAATTATAAAATAGAAATTATAAAATGGAAGTTATAAAACTATAAAATAGAAATGTTGGTGTATATGGAAGGCAGAATCAACTACTTAAAAATACAAAATCTTTAGTTTAGATACCATTTTATACTGGTGCAAATCCAGTGTACTCCATCTAATCCAAAGTAACTCAGTGACTTTGAAGAAGCTATTTTATATTAAAAAAAAATGAAGCAGAATCTAATCCTTGGAATTTTAGGGGCAATTTCTATGTGGATCCATATACTCTGCAACCCTATAGAAGTAAATGGGTTTGCATGGGGACAGTGTAGTGTAAAATTAAATCCATAAAATATGAAAAATATAGCTGAGAAAAGAATTTGGTAAGCTGTTACTCAAGAGGGACTATATTGGTCTTTCAACATTGGTATTTTAAAAACTTAGCCTGGATAAATAACTTGTAAAGACCCAATTCTTTTTGCCATTCTTTTCTTTATAAATTATCTATAATTTATTTTTCCTTTGTCTTTTTTATGACAAAATTCAACAGCATCACTTTTAAGCCACCACATGTTATGTCAGCCACATGTTTTATCCTTGGACCTTATCTGCTTCTACCAAAAATACTCCTGATAATCCAGGATCACCTCTGCCTCACCTCTGGCCTCTGCTTTATACATTTGGGCTTTGATACTTTTCTTCCCTTCCCTTCCCTTGCTCAACTTGAGTAGCTTATTTTAGCTCTATGGGTATGGCTTCCTACGCTTCTTCCTCAGTGCCAGTGGAAAGTTGTCAAGAAGGCTCGTGGAATGGGCCTTCACTCCATAACCATTTACTTGCCATCTCCAGGATGTGAGATGACTGTGGGAAGTAACTGGTGGTTTGAAATTGTGTTGGATTTCATTTTTTGATATCCATCTTGAGATGCCATATGACTAATAACCATACTGTTACATGTACTCTGAGAGCCACTCTAATTAAAGCACTGCCACATCTCCAGTATCAGCAGCCCTGAATTTAAAAATGGTGGCAGGGGCTCTTGAACTAAAGCTCATTTGATGAGCTTTAATGCCATTTTTAAGCATGGGGACACTGATACACAAGATGCAGGAGGCTGCTGGAGTGCAGCAATTGCTATGCTCTAGCAGGCTTGATTAATTGAATCTGCTCCGGCACACTGGAATCCAGTGCAACAGAGCAGCCTATGTGCTCGTATATAGGCACCCGTGGTCTTCAGTGCTGCCTGAAAATCCTCTCTGCTCGAGTGGAATCCAAATTCCACTTAGTTGTCTCCTAATTTCATATGCTTCATAGAGTCCACTCTAAAGCATTACAAAACACTTTCGCCCACACAGAACCATCTGGAAAATTATGTTCTTGCTAAAATTTAGTGTGTCTGAATGAACGTTTTTGAGTAATGTTGTTTAATACAAATACAATAGTTTGCAATATGACTAAATGCATTATTGTGACAGATACTTATTGTAAACAGTCTTTAAAAAACATATATATTATACCAAAGTATTTGTTTAATAGCTGACACTTGGAGTTAACCTGCTAAATATTCTCAACTGTGTGAAACTGCATGCCCTTATAAGCTGTACACGTTTATCCTGTGTTTGTTTCCTTAGATTTTCTAATGTGTTAAGAAGATGATGATATGTTAACATTTGGACAGCTGGGTAGACAATGTTCTGCTCTGCACATAGGATGGATATACAGAAAATAAACCTGCCTTCAGACCTAAAGAAATTAAATGTGGACAACTGGAGGAAAAGGCACACAACAGACAGGAACTGATGAAGATAGTGCAGCCAGCCAGGGGCCTCTAGGGCCTCTAGTCCTAAATTATGAGTATGATATACATATACACATATTCATTACTTAATCCTACTTTCATACACACATACAAAGAAAATATTAAAATAACATCCAAGGGTAAATTTTGAAAAGGTTCCATGGGAATTCAACCATTCAGCTCCTATTAATGTTAATTATTCATGTGGTTACAGTCCTATATAATGTTCTTTAAAATATACAGGGGGAAAAAAAGGATTTTGTTTCAAATTACCAAAAGAGATAAAATTGGGAATTAAAGCTAAATTGTTTTTTTCTTTACACAGTTTGTTGCGCTTAAGTTTTTCAGATGAGTTATTCTGCCATGAGTGTTTACAAGGTGTATGAACTTGTATTCAAATAAAATTATTTTTTAAAATTAACACATCTTTGTGGACTCATCTAATCACGAACAAAATCAATATTAATTTGAATAACTATAGGATATTTGCACAATTGTTTGCAGAGAATGGGAAAAAATATCCTACAGGAAAAATATGTGATCCCTATCCATCCTAGCAGAACTAACCAATGGGTTTGAGAGATTGGTGATGTGTTGACCCAGACTGTGGCACTGCTCTCTTATTTATGACTAGGTATAATGTTAGGAGATAATATTGTTAGCGGTAATTAGCATCTTGACCAATAACTAAACTATGGTCTTCCAGATGTGAAAACAGACAGTTCTTCAGTTTCAGTTAAGCGGTTTGAAATCTATAGCTAGGGTCTGTAACAGACCCAGATTCTCTGTGCATAAAGAATAGCTGAAAAGGATGTATAATACAGCATGATCAACTATGTAAATTGAGGGGTTTATTAAATGGGTAGACACTTCATCCATAATAAACACGACAAAATAAGTAAATAAATATATGAAACAAAGCAAAAACATCTGCATCATTCAGAAACTGAAAGCTTGTTGCACTCTAGTATATGTTGTGTCTGTACTCTAATGTCTGTCAACCAGAGACTATAACCCTCAGCACAGGGACAATGTCTTCCTCTATAGCATACAGCACTGTGCAGACTGATTGAGCACAATAAATAATAACGATTGCAGCAAAAGGACACTTCTTGTAACAGCACTTGTACTAGATGATACCTAAGCTCATTAATGGGTATGATGAGAGCACAAGTATGTAACACTGTTGATTTCATGTGGCTGTATAAGGCAGCTAGTAGTGGGCTCTGAAAGTGATGCAGCTCTCTGGCAGTAAGGAAATGTAGGTTGCTATGGTTGGCAGGACTGGCCCATGGGTATCTGTACTATGTTGTGACCTATTTGATTATAGGTTCACCTAACACTTGATGAAACTCTTGGTGAAAAACTAAGTCTGAAATAATTTTATATGGAATACCTCACAGTTCTGACAATATAATAACTTGGTACTGTGTTTCTTTACCATCTGAAATATTAATAGAAGATTGACAAAATCTCTCTTCTAAAGTCTATATGGCCCAGAGGTTATTAAGAAATCCTGCTTTTGCCTTCAGGGGGTTCAGTTTAGTTTCCATACCTGCAGATAGCTTTTGTGTGCTCAGCTTTTGAAGGATGGATCATTTTCAAAGCAAAGGCAGAGGAATGCTAATAAATCACATCTTTATGAAATATTCATTAATTCAGTATGTTCTTTACAAGGCTTATGCCAAGGCAGTGCAGGGTGACGAATTACATTTTACACACACAGGAAATGGTTGACAAGATACATTGTCTAAATAGAGGGTTTCCTGAATGGTCATACAAAGCTTACTAACAAAAGTTGTTTACACTATTAAGCATGCAGGACTAAAATGCTGCTGTCTGTCTCTGCCAAGTCTCTGCACCTTCTCTTTTATGTGGAATTTTCCTCCCAGCTTAGTCCCAACTTTCATCTTGTAAAAGTTTTTAGATCATAAGATTTGCCCAGATTGCCTGTACGGTGAGGTCAGATGGTAGAAAAAAAGGGAGCCAGCCCTGTGCCCTTTTCTGTATCTCATGAGGGTATGTAGACTCACCTTCAGGTCTCTCCTATTCATGTGTCAGCAGCCATCAGAAATATACTGCACAAAAACTAGCCAAATACTCCTTCAGTGGAGCGTCAAACAGAATCTCTCTCTTGATTGCCTCTTTCATCTCCTTAGCACTCTGAAAGCAACCCCTTGGTAGCAGGAACACTAGAATCAGCCTTAGTGTGCTCTGTCTTGTCCACAATTGCCCTGTAACACAACATCATGATGAAGGACAGTGCCCTTCTCAAATCACTCAAAAGGCACATCTTTCATTACCAGGCACGTATCTTTTGAATGGCTCAGTAAGAGAGGAATGATGTTGATTTACAATGACTTGAAGGCAAAGTTAGCAGAGTAGCCAGAGCCACTAAAATGTAATGGAACTCTTTCCTTCCAGTGGAAGGTACAAAAAGTATACAAACTATTTGCTAAGTGAGCTTTGTCCTGGAGAATGGGAAAGAAAATAAGATGCAAAGCAGGTATTTTAATTAGGCTGCAACTTCACTAACTTATTTGGGATCTATCCAGGAATTACTCCAGCGCAGGTCATCATTCCATTTTCATTATTTCCTCCTACACATTCCCCTTCTCCCTTCACAACCTGAACCCTGCCTGTTGCTGTAAGTCCTGCAAGAATGACTTCACTGCCTTCCCTTCATGTAACACTTAAGTAGCTGGAAAAAGGGACTCTCCTTGCTGTGCCACACACTAGGAATTCCATCCCATTCCTCAGCAACTTTAGGGATATCTTCCCCTAAAACTATTTGCAGTTCCAGTTGGTAGAGAAGAAGACCCCAGCCACCACTCATGAAATCAGTGCTGTGTACATTGTGTACACCTGCTACCAGAAGGGATCAAAATAGCTTGGCTATATCTGTTTACCCACAGCCAAGTTCTCAAAAGGTTCTCTCCCCAAAAGTAGTAAAAAAAATACAGCCATCCCCCAAGCAGTGTGGTTTCTCCTTGTGCCTGGATGATTCAGATATTAAATATGATCTTTTCTATCATATTTACCAATCCTCCCCAATGCATGTATCTTTTAGCTTTGTTAATCCATAGAGGCCTAATGATTCCTAGCCACACCTTCCAATGCAGCACTTCAGACCAGTTTACCATGATCTCCAGGGGAAGGATGTGATCAGAATTATATCTCTTTTTGACTTGATTAAATCATCCCCTTACAAAACCTCTGATTTCACTGAAGTATAATATAACCTTTTCAGGTTGCTGTTTGTGGCTGACACTCTATAAGAAGGATATCAGCAGCTGGTTCAAGTGAATACCTTTCTTACCACATCAACTGAAAATTATCTTGCCACTGAGGTTCCCTACTTTCCACCCATGCTAGTTTAGAGCTACGTTGGAGACTGAGTTAAATAACAAATATATCTGCAAATATATCTATTTATATAGAAGTTAGTTGCTGTGCTGTGAATTGGATGGTGGACCTAATATTATAAATCACACATCCAGTCACCAGATCTAATGACAAACGGGAAGAATTTAGCACATATATACAAATTGATTTTCAAAATCATAGAGCACGTCCACACATGCAGGCATGTGCACTTGCAGTAGCTCATATAGGAGCAGCACAAATTAGAGCTGGGGATTTTTGCCTGAACGCATGTTCCCAGACATGCTCTTTGGTGTGAGGCAAGTTGTGCCACTTGGGGCAAAATAACCCTGCCCAGCTCCTCCTGGATTTGAATGCCCAGCTGGTCCCAGCAGTATAAAAACCTGCCCTGGGAAGCAGCTCAGGGCTACTTGCTCCCTGGCCACTTGCTATCTGAAGATGCTGCCCCTTGTACCAGCTGAACAACTGAAGTAGCCCTAACTGAGAGTTCCCTGCACCCTCTACCCACTGTAGCAGTCTGGCAATGGAGGCTATTGACTGGCTACGACCTGCTGCCACCTGCAACAGCATGTGGCCCCAAGGCCATGCACCTGCTAGACCTGGAAAAGGACTGCATGGCCACAGCAGAGGCATCTGCACCTCTGAGCCAGCAGTCAACGGGCTCTGGCTGCACAGTTGGCCTTTGTGCAGCACTACTGCCATGTGTGCTGCCACCCAGCCATCTGAGCAGCTATCACCCAGAAGATGTTCTCAATGCAGTGGCCTGCTTTGAACTGTCAAAGCATTCTACTGGCCCCAAGTGGCCAGGAGGTCAGCCACCTCCAGTTGGGTCCCAGGTGCCAGCCCTGAACAGGCTCCTGTGCCTGGGTGTTGCCACTTGCCTCACCAGCAGGAATTCTGGTGTTCCCTGTTTAAAAACTGCAAAATCTGTGATAGAAAAATCCCAAATTCACTCTTTAAAATACCCCAATATTCATATTCTTCCAGAATTAGAGCAAAAGGCCACTCTCTCTCCCTATATATATGGGAGGGGGGGAAGAGATCAGTTGGGCAGTGTTTTATTTCTATATGTACAATGTTAAAGCAGTTTGGAAGCCTGCTAGCATCTCCATCATCATAATAGAATAAAATCTAAAGATCTATATCATTTGATATTCACTTTTGGTTTTCTTATCACACAATGTGTGCATGATGGGGGATGTGGGGTTTGCAGGAGTGGGTGGGAAGCAGTGTGGGGGGATGTGTGGGTGGTGTAGAGGAATGTGGAGGGGTGCAGGTCAGTGTGTGGGTAGGTATTGAGGGATTCTGGGGGGACTGTGGATGTGGGGGGACTGTATGAGGGAGCTCCCCCCTGCTGGTCCACAGCCCCATCTGCAGGGCCCATACCACCCACCAGGAGGGTGCCAGCTTCCCTCCACAGGGCCACAGCACCCCTGCAGCAGCAGCAGCCATGGGGTGCTCAGGGCCCACTGCTGTTGGAGCTCCCCCATGGTGCAACACGGCCCCAATCACCTCAGAGCTGGTGCTACTTGTGTTGCTTGTCACAGGTGCAGTCCAGCCTGGTGTAGCATGGCACAGTACAGTGTGGTATCATGCAGCTTTCTGTAGCCCCAAGCCACTCATGCTGTCACCTGGAGGCCGGCACTGCTTGCAGGGACTGTGTGTCATTCTGGGCCGAGTCCTGCCTCCATGGAACCAGCCCAGCCCAGCAGTGTGTGGGGCCCATGCAGGTAGGACCCAGCCTCACATGACACATGGTCCCCATGACTGGTGGCAGCCCCTGGGTGATAGTGCAAGTAGCCCAGGGCTGCAGAAATGCACATAGCACCGTGCAGAGCTGAGCCACATCCATAATGAGTGGCACAGGCAGTGCTGGCTCTGAGCCAGTCAGGGCTGTGCAAAACCACAGAGGGGCTCCAACAACAACAGGCCCTAAGCACCCCACAGCTGCTGCCCCTGTGGAGGAGAGCTGTGGGCCCTCTGGAGGACCCATACCCCCCAGCTAGCCCCCCCCAACCCCCCACAG
>NW_017728947.1:65679743-65681715 GCF_001723895.1 Crocodylus porosus | reverse complement strand
TCCCACACAAGCACAACCCTCCCCCACACATACAACCACCCCTCCACAGTCCTTATTTACCCCTGACAGTGCCCGTGTCCTGATCCTTATTGCCACGCTTCTGCTTGTCCCAGCACACTAAGGATGCATGCCTCGCATGCTGACATAGAGATGCTCTGGCCAGAAACCAGAGCATCTCTCTGGAGGATCAACTTCCCACTTACCTCAGGGCACAGTCCAAGTCCGTAACCTTCCCTGCTTTTTTCCCCTGGGGTATTTTTTCATATCTGGGTATCTAGGTGTTATTCTTTGAGCCTGCACTGCAAATATGCAGTGTGGAGAACATTTTTTTCATTCTTATGCATGCTCGTCCGGATGTGTCCATAAGGCGCACATTCAGATACCATCACTAATAAGTAGAATCAATTGGGCTCCATTTTCCAAGCTGTTCTGTGGAAGTAAACAGTGAAATTCCAAATGATCCCATTTCACTGAAGGTGCCTTTAGAAGATGTGTTCTTTGATGTTGTAATAAAATGTCATTTCTTTTCTAAGGTAATTCTTTTTTCATAAGAAAATAGTGGCTTGACACCAACAGCCTCAATATTAGGCTAGTCTATAATGCCGTACCTAGCTAAATCCTAGCCTCCCTGTTCATAACAATCTTTTAATATCACACTTCATCTTTATGCCCTTCATTCTTTTCACATTCTGGTTGTAAGTATAAAAATCACACTAGACTGTGGGTGGCCAGGTCTGGGGGTCACCTCAGAGTCAGAACAGGCCAGGAAGTCAGAAGCTAGGAGAGTTGTCTGGAAAACCAAGTCAGGGATCCAGAGAGTCATGCAGATCATAAGGTAAGAAGACTAGCTGGGTCAGGTATCCAAGGACTCCATTAATCAGTAGCAACATAAGCCAAGGGTGTAACAGCCTAGACAAAAGGTTGAGCTCTGTTCCCCAGATCCTTCCCCTTTGGGTCAGAGGTTTGTATGGGAAGGAGTAAAAAGTCATCTGACCTTGTCTAGCCCAGTGTCTAGGCCCACATGGGGGTGGTCCTGGCTATATGTATCTGCTCTAGTGTTGCAGTGAGCCACTGTGCTGGGCAGGCCGAAGCCCCAAGTTTGAGGCCACAACCTTATATTATTCCACTCAATACCCCCCCCAAACAACCTCTTCTACCTGGTCTGAGTTTTCCTGGGTGGTCCTTGTGGAAGTTCTTTACTAGATATGGGGCACAGATGCTTTCTATGGATTCCCATATGCATTCCTCCCAGTCTGTACTCCTCCCAGTCTACTAGGTACTGTAATTTCCCTTCCTACCATCTTGAGTTCAGGATGTCTTTGATCATGTACTCTTCTCGGCCATGTAACACTACAGATTGTGGATGAGGTTAGGGTCAGTAAGGGAGTGTCTTTTCTGTGTAGTGCTTAAACGAGGAAAAGGGAAAGACTGGGTGGATTTTCAGTGTTGGGGGAGCTGCAATTCAAAGGTAACCACATTTATTTGATGACTGATACAGAAGGGGACAATGTACGTGTGATCCAGTTTCTCTGAGGACTGGTGGATGCAGAGGTATTCTGTTGACAGCCATACTTTCTGTCCTACTGAGTAAGCAGGCCCCTGTTGCCGATGTTGGTCTGCATGCTGTCTGTATGCCTCCTTTGCCTTTTCCAACTGGCCTTTTAGTTCCCTTAGGACTTCCTGTACATATTGTACCTAGTCTATAGGTGAAAGGTTATCAGACATGATGTGTAAGCTGGGGTGTAGCCAGGGGTGAAGCCATATTTGGCAAAGAAGGGCATTTGTCCAGTTGAGGCACACTTGGAGTTGTCATAGGTGAATCTGACAAGTTTTAACAGAAGATTCCAGTTGTCTCACTGGAAATTGAAGCAATAGCACAGATTTCATAGATTTCATAGACATTAGGGCTGGAAGGGACCTCGGGAGATCATCGAGTCCAGCCCCCTGCCCAAAGGGCAGGAAGTCAGCTGGG
>NW_017728947.1:65637275-65679687 GCF_001723895.1 Crocodylus porosus | reverse complement strand
AAGTGGCTTAGAAGACCATGAAAGCCAATCACATGGTCCTCTCATAATTGGGCTGTGTCATTAGCTGAGGGCAGACCTGTCGATGGAATGAAGTGGGCCATTTTGGTTAACTAGTCCATCAGCATCAATATTATAGAATATCCATTTGATTCAGGCATCTCTACAATAAATATCTAGGGAAATGGCAGACCAGGATTGGAGGGAGGTGGGGGGGTGGGCGGTGAGGAACAGGGACAGGATGGAGGAGCCCACAGGGTTTCTGTGTGGGTCTTTTAGTGAGGGCACAAAGGTCATGGGAGAGGACAAAGTCTGAACAGTTTCATGCAGAAATATCAAGCAATCAGTTGACAGGTCTTTTCGTTTCCTGGGTGACCTGCTAACAGTAATTGTGGCTTATACAGAGTACAGTCAGCCTGGCCAGAACCAGAGGTGCATAGATCCTATCCAGAATGAATATTATCCCCTCCCATACTTGGTGGGACTGTTGGGATACAACAGTCTGCTTCTCAGGGTGAAGTGGGGGTAAATGTATTGGGTGGTGGCTTGAAGTAGGGTCAGCAAGTCATGGCATTCATGACACCATGTGGCTTTAGAATAGGGCTGGGTTCAGCTGGCACCTGTGCGGGGTTAGTGTCATAATCCATCTTTCAGGATAGCACATTTGCTTTTCCATTTCTGAACTGAGGTTGGTACATTATTTGGAAATAAAAATGGAGAAGGAAAAGCAGCCAGCATAGCTGCCTCTGATGGAGAACTTTCACCTTCCAGAAGTGTTCTAAATTCTTATGGTCTGTGAGGACCTGCATCTTGTGTCATGCTCCTATAACTGCTGTGGCCTGGAGTCCCGATCCAGGATCTTATAATTATGTTTGGCTTAAATAAGTTTTATAGAAAAGAATGTGCAAGGTCATAGGGCCTGTTTTGGGCCCTGCTATTGGGAGAGCACTGCACCAATGGTGGTGCTAGATGCATCCATCTCTACCACAAATAACAGTGCAGGATCTGGATGGGTGAGCACAGGGGCAGTGCTGAAGGCCTATTTTAGGGGTTTGAATGCTTGCTGGGCCTCCTTGGATCAGTAGAACTGAACGTTCTTCTGCAGCAGCATCATGAGGGAACTTACTACTTACTTACTACTTGTTTGAAATGAATCTGCTGTAAGCATTTGCAAATTCTAGGAATTTCAGGAGCAATTTGACTTGATTGTCATTTGGTCAAATATGCATTTTGTGAACAGGCCATGCTGGCACTGTCTTTTCAGTACTGTTCAGATGTGTGTTACATGTTGTCTAGGTTCTTCCAAGAAAATCAGGATGTCATCTAGATAAGTAATCACAAATTGGTCCAGTTGGTTGCATAGCATATCATTGATGAAGTGTTGGAAAGTAGCTGGGACATTGGTAAGTCCAAAGGGCATGATTAGGTATTCAAAATGCTCATGCTATGTTCTAAAAGTGGACTTCCATTCATCCCCAGTACAGATTCAATCCAGGTTACATGCTCCCTGAAGATCAAATTTGGTAAATATATGTACCATTATGAACCAAGCAAGCAGCTCTGGGATGAGGGGAAAAGTCCACTGATTATAGACAGTAATATGGTTCAGTGTCTGATAAACAACACATAGATAGAGACTCCCATCATTATTTTTAAACAAACATGACCGGCGGAGGGCGACTGTGAGTATGGTGACCCTGCATACAAAACCCCGGGCCAGGTTATCTTTTGTGTACTCATGGAGAGCAGAGGGTTTAGGCTCTGACATAGCTTAAATATGTCCCACAGGGATTTTCACTCCCAGCTGTAGATCAATGGGACAATTATAATTTGATTTCTCTTTTTTTTCAAATCATTTTTCTCTTTTTTTCAAGTAATTTTTCTTTTCAAATATATCCACAAACTCCTGCTATTTCCTGGGTAAATGGGTTTCAGGTTCTGGAGGCAGTGCCTCCAGGGCTGGGGACAGAAGTTACACATAAACTGGTTTAAGCCTGTAACAGAACAGATGTTCAGTGCATGTAAACCAGTTTCAGAATGGCTGAAACTGGTTTAAGATAAACCTGGTTGAATGTAGTGTCAGACTTAACTGATTTGGGTCAAACTGGGTTATGGAACGCCTGTCCCAGACCCAGGAAGGCTGCAGCAGGTAGGCCTCTAGCTTGGATCATAGAGGGATCTGTCCGCCATTCCTAGTTAATGAACAATATGCAAACTTACTTGCAATGATAAATTGCAATACTTTAGGAATCCAGGAGGCATTTAGAAAGAAATTTCAGACTGTGAATTGAGACTGTCTCCTTTGTCAATATATTATTACCTACTCACACCTCATATACACTCCCATTCCTGGTCTCTGATAAACTGCAAGCCTTTATAAACTGTTGTATTTGTATTGCAGTAGCATTTAAAACATGTTTGTTATTTTCTAAACCTACAGAAAACACAATTGTTGGACTGAAAAATCTGCTATATAAATGACATTCTTAAACAGAGGAAGAAATGACAAATCATGAGCTAGCAAATAATGGTAAAAAACTTTAGATGGATAATCATTTATTTGACTTCTTAACTTTCAGGATTCATGAACACCTTTGTGAACTTTTTCATGAATACTTGATTGTGTTCTAATTAATGTTTGTGGATAAATATCTGATCTTTTCTAACATATAAAATCTAAACATCTCTTAATATTCTCTCTTAACATTCATTTGCCAATAGGTTTCCCAGTAAAGCCAACAGAAAAAATCGCCTCAGTTTAAGGTAGAAGTTTACTTGTATTTGGAGATCTCTTTTTTCTTACTGGTGTCATGCAATAATGTAACAACATAATTTTAATGTGCAGGAGATTCTTTTCCCATACAATGTGTATATATGGTTGAATATATGTCATGTAAATATAGTATTTACTCAATGCCAAGATGGTTTCTTTATGGTAACCCCTGCCCTGCCCCAAGTTAGAATCAAGTATTTGCAGGCAGTGCTGTGTCTTGTGCTGCTATTTGGCTCCCTTTTGAGCCAGGGAGCAGTGTGGAATCAGCCCAGAGTGGAGAGCAATCTAAGGCCACGTGTAGACAAAATAAGGGGCGTGTATGCATAACACTTTAAAGTGAGCTAAATGCGTTTGCACTGCTTCAATGGTGCCAGTGTTTGCACACTTCGGCAGTGTATTGCACATTAATTCCAGCCGTTATAGGAAATTCAGTGGCATAATGCACCTTAAATGACTTCGGGCACAGCAAACTAAAAGTTTGCTGCTCCTACAGCTGTGGAGCGTAGCATCAGACTCCATGCAGCTCCATGGCTCTGCAGAAAGGCCTGCAGGCAGCCTGGCAGTAGCCTGGGAAAGCAGGATCCACCCTGCCTTGTTTCTTTGTGAAAAGATGGCATTGATTGCACAACATCATTTTTATAGGGTTTTATCCAAGACACATTTATGATGCTCAGTTTACTTGTATTTTGAAGAGAAGAGAGTGTAAGTACTTCTTACTTTTGGATTCAGAATTCACGAATTATGTGTATGCAACAACAGACAAAGATATAACCAAGAAAATGCAGAATTCCATATGCTTTTCAATCAAATGGAATAAAATTATGCACCCTTACTTTACAGAGCAGCAGCAGAGTTGTGCTAGCCGACCTTGCCCTGTAGAGCACCAACTGGCAAGAGGATGCATAAATACAAGAAGTTGGTGAACTGATTAGAGACCTTGCATCCAGTGCTAGTTGTATTATGAGCTCCAGGCTAGTGCCAGGAGTTTCCCATAGTGAGTATGAGTTTCCCATAAGTCTGCATCACACAGATGAATTGCCCAGTGCCCAAAAGAGAGGAGAAACCCAAAACAAAAGAAGAAAGAAAAGTCTTAATTAGAAAGCACAGTGCATGTCTTCTCTGAAAGGAAGATTCTCTTCCCCTTAAACTAGCAGCTCTGTCTACTGACAGTTCAGAAATTTAGGACCCGTTGAAAGATTTCAGTGCACAGTACTAAATATTTGGCCTTAGAAGAGAGAGAGGAAAAAAACCCAAAACAAAATATGCCATAAGAATTTATGGAGCTATATGGACCAAAACAGCAGGTCATCGTTGGAAAAGAAAAGCAAACTGCTACAAACCTATGATGCTGCAAGCAGGAATCAAGAGTTGCATGCACTGTTACTTGCTGATTTTGGTATGTAATGTTATCCCTTATAGATTGCCAAAGCACTATTGGTGCTTTCTTACCCTTTCACCTGGAGGTGAAATACTCAAGAATACCCTCAGGGTAGAGAACATATTAAAAATCTGTACCTGTGTTAGCAGCATGAACCTGAATTAAATAGCATGCTGTGCCTGTGACTTTATTTTCCAATCTCTTCTGGGGAAATAATGGCTTAGGGACATAAACATGGAAACGTCCATGAGATTTAATCCACAGGTAAAATTATTTTACCGTAGCAGAGATGAATGTGGAATTCACCCACCAAATACTAATGTAAAAAGTATCAGGGAAAATGAGAGAAAAACAAAGACAAGAAAATTCAGTTACAAGCAAAATATTCCCTATGTCTTTTCCTTACGTCGCAACAAATCAAGTGGTAACTGGTTGAGGTTTTGAAGTCTGGGTCCTGTTGCTGTATGAGAAAAACATTTTTTTGTAATGTACTACCTTGGAACTGTGTCCTTTGTCATGGTGATGTGTTCCTACTAAGAACTCATGTCCCAGAGGACCTGCAAAGAACCTAGCATACTTTAAGGGTGGAAACAGACACCACCTTTGCGCTGCCATAAAAAAAAATAAAAAAATTGGCAGTCCGATATACCTTTTGCCTCACCACAAATGCTCAAATACGTGGCTGCAACAAAGGTAGTATTAAATTGTTTATTATGCCTCACATCTGTTTGCTTATGACAAAAGAGTTCAGGCATCATGAAGCTGCCCAGGCTCTCCAGCCTTCCCAAGACAGTGGCTGTGTGAGTTTGAAAGCAGGATCAGCCCTATCAAGCCTTGGGAGTTCCTGTCTCACTTCCCTATTTACCCAGACATGTTCCTCTAGGGATGCATTTGGGTAGGTGGGGAAGTCCAGATTTTAGGGTGCATGCCTACAAGTGGGTGTTTATGCTTTCAGAAAAGCACCCCCTGTGACAAGTGGGGAAATCCTTCTGAAGGGGATTTCTCCAGGCATTTGCAAATGCAGAGATGGGGCTTTGTTCAAATCCCGCTCTGCACTTACAAACAGCCACAGCAAAATCTTTGGCAAAGGGATCCCCACCCCCAATGCATCTGCAAACATAAAAGGGGGACCCACCCACATTTTCTCCAAGTTGCAGACATGCCCCAAATTAAGATGCGGTAACCAAGGATGTCTACTGACCTCCCCAGACCAGTCAGCTATGCTGTGACACATTGCAGCACAGCTAAATGTACTCCACTAAAAACACTGGTTTCCTACACTGGTTTCCTGCCTAAGAGTTAGGGCACATCTACATGTGCACCCAACTGTGCAGTTGTTATTGCACAGTCATTTAGCACTTGCTTTAGTAAGTACTAAATGACTGTGCAGTAACCACCCGTACTGTGTAGTCCTGACACCACATGGGTCTTTCTGCATAGTAACAGCAGCATCACAGTTTATGCCTGCTGATGCTACATCCCATAGGTCATTGCAATGGCAACATAGTGTCTTGTGTAGACACGCCCACAGAGTGTAAAAAGAGTAATCCATTTAACTGAGTTTATTTCAAGGAATTGTCTCTTTGCATGCCAGCCGTATGTGCATCTTTAGGAGCACTGCAGAGTAAACTCAGACAACATGGACCTTCCCTTTTTTCCCCAATTTTTTTCCTTTGTTGCTCAAATGATGAGTATCCCTCTCGTGATAATATTCAGTTATTTTTCTTAAGCACATAAAGGAAAGATGTGAGTGACAGGGTGAGGACAGTGTGGAGGAACGGTAGGAACTGTCTGGTATCTCATCTGTATTTATATAGTAAAAGTCACAAAAATATTTTGAAATCCCTTCTTTTGCTCTGTGTGCATAGCCTACACATAAGAACACAAAGTTCAGTGCTTAGGAAGTGAAAGAACTGCCCATACATGCTGCAAAGTATCCCCTAACATCCACAGCAATTGAAAAAGCGTTGAAGAGAATAGACTGCCAGTCCAGGATCATGCAGCCACAATAGACTCTGGGCTGGTTCAGCTGACAATACTAGGGGAAAAGCCCCCTAGTATTAGCTATAGCATTAGCTACCTGGGACATTTCAAACTCAATTCTTTTCTGTTTCTAACTCACCTTATTGACCCACATTGACCTGATTCACCCCCAAGCACTGCAAAAGACAGTGGAATTTGGTAAACAGGCTTTGTGACTAATGAAGGAGTTGATTAGCTTTTTGATTGATAGGTCTTCACTAAAGAGGGTAAAACTGAGGAAGGGGGAGACAAAAAGAAAATGTCTAGAATAAACTCACATGAATTTTATATTAGCTTTGCTGTGAATTGGGTTCAAAAGTAGTGAAACTCAGGTTGTATATTTTTATGAACTCTAGGCTTGGAACTGCCAGATTTTGAGCTCTCTGGTTCTAATCTCAGCCCTGAGGTATATGTCTGAAATGCCACAGCCACCAGGCTACAGTCATGCATGTTATCCTTTCTAGGCCCATTTAAACCTTGTGTAGTAGTCTTGCTCAGGATGGAGGGCACCACCTAAGGCACAAGACACTATTTTCTCACTCATGTGAGGTATAAAGGCAGTAGCTCAGACTTCCCACAAAGCAGGGCTTCCTCAGAAGAACTTCCAGATTCCAACATGCACAAAGGCAGGGATAGTAATAGGCAAAGCTTGCTTAATGCTAATCTCCATACTTTCCCTGCCAGCTACTTCCATGTTCCCCCCACCTGTTTCCCCATATCCCTTCCTATTTGCCTGACCCCCAAACCTTCTCCAACCCTATTTATTCCCTTCCAAAAATCCACTCTCCCTGATGCTCCGGTCCCCTTCTGGAATTCCACCCTGTTCTGTACCATCATCCTATCCCTCTACCCTGCACTTCCTCACCCCTGCACTACCCCCATGTTCCAGCTCACGCTTATATTTCTTAGCTCTGTAACAAAAATGTTAAAAATACTATGAGCCTCTCACATTAGGGAACTGTGTATCATAAATGCACTCAGTGCTGTTGTTCAGTAAATGTGATTATATATCCCGCATTTCATTTTATCTCTAGTTAAACAAGGCTATCAACACCCCTGCCCCCCCATCCCACCCAGGTTGGAAAACTACCAACATGCCCAACAATCTCTCTAATGTATCTGCACAGAGCATTATTATATTTCAGAAAATAGAGACCTTTCTAAATTAGATACACAAATTAGAACAATATATTTCCATTACTGTCCTTCACCAAATCCTTTGACAGACACAGGTGTTATAAACAACGTGCTTGCAGCTCATACTCAGATTTCTTCCAAGGATGGGATTCAATTTTCAGTGTGTAGGTGTAACTTAGGTTCAATGACCCCAGCATATCCTCTTGAGTTACCAAATTATAGAGACAATGGGCTGCCTGCAAGCCCCTTTTCCCTTGTCTTCCTGCAAAATATGATTTTAGCTGCTTTGTTGCAAGACTGTTCTAGCAAGTGAAACTCAGTATTGCTTTCCCAACAGGGTAGTGGGTGCCATGCGAAGATAAAACAGAAAAAAAAAATATTGAGCACTTGAGGTTATTTGGGTGACAATCAAAGCCATATTTTAAACCCTTAGGCCCCACCTATACTTTATACTTAAGACCTGATTAACCAGTTAATTGCCTTAAGTAGTCACCAAGCTACACCTTCAATCAATTAATGGTGGGATAAAAAGACATAAATTAGCTACTGTAGCTAATTGAATGTGTGGCCAGGGGCCCCTGGGGTTGGTGAGCTACATCAGCTGATCAGAGTTGCCAGCTGCGAAGCCCCAGTGCACCACCAAGCTCTGGGGCTGGGGCCGGGGCCGGGATTTTGAGTTGGTGACAGCATTGTCTGGAGCTGGGGCCAAGCTGTGAAACTGCCCAGGGTATGTAAAAAGCAGATCGCAGTTGTGACCCATTTCCAGACCTTGTTGTAAGTGCTGAAAGCTTCCAGGCATGGAGCAGCTCCCTGCTCAGCCAAGTGCCCTGCCAGAGCTGCTGGGGCAAGTCTCCATGGAAATCCTGGCCCTGCACTGTCAGGGCTGCAGATGTCTCCATGGGAACTGGCCACAGCAATGCAGGGAGGGACTGCTGGGAAATGGAGTCTGCTGCAGGCCTGATCTGGCTTGACTTTGCCACCCCTGCTATAGCAGCTGCAATGTCTCAGCTGTGAGGATCATGGGGCACCCTGTGGCTGAGAGATCACAGCAGCTGCAGTCTTACAGCTGCAATGGTGTGTAGGGCACCTCCCTCTTCCCCCCACAGCTGAGAGATCACAACAGCTGGTAGCCCTGCCAGCTTAAGGGGGTCCTCACCATAGGAGCTCACTTCTTGCCCTGCATCAGCACAAGGCATGATGGGATCTGTTTCACTGTCCCACAGTCACATCTCTTGCCATGCGCATGTGGCTTGGCAGGAGGTGTGATTGTATGGATCTTGCATTAGGCCCCACTGCACCTTTAACTGCACATGTACAGGGATCCTTAGCATGCAAACATTGTTCTTGAAATCCTGTTGATTTTGTAAAATACTGGCATTGGGGTTGTTGTAATTCCAGAAACTACTTCATCAACAGGTGTACAACGAGTAAACTCATAGAATCATAGAATATTAGGGTTGGAAGGGGCTTCAGGAGTTCATCTAGTCCAACTCCTGCTCAAAGCATGAGCATCTCCAACTATGTCATCCCAGCCAAGGCTGTGTCTAGCTGGGTCTTAAACTTCCCCCCCACCCAGGATGGAGATTCTACAGTCTCTCTGGCTAACCTGTCCCAGTGCTTTCTTAGTTACTACTATCTAGCACCCCAAATTTCAAGACAATCTAGAGTAGGGGTGCTCAACATCCAGTCCTGGGTGGGTGAAATGGAGTGCACAGAGACATGGCATCTAGTTCAGCCCCTGCAATAGACCCCTGTAGAAAAGTCAACACGGACTCAGGTAGCCACCTGTACTTAAAATAACACGTGAAAAAACATGGGTAGACTTCACTATTTGAAGTATGGAATGTGAGAGGGCACCATTGTTGAACATGGCATTGTACATTTGTGGCTAGTATCTCCTCTTCTAAGTATGGTACAAAGGAAATCTTGTGTCTAACCCAATGTTTTCAAGGCAAAATAACACAATAAAAATGTTTCCAATATCATAGTGGCAAAAGGAAGTAGGTTCCCAAGCTTCACATATATGTAACTGAAAAAATTTGGTAACCTATATTGCCCTATCAAAATTATTATTGAGTTTGTCATATGTGTACATTTGCTAAATAAATAAATACATTTTTGAACTGCTCAATTTATTGTGTAGTCATTTATTTACTGTGTATTATTTTAATGACTCGTTGCTGTTACTATATTAACTGTAGTTTAATGGGTTTAATGTTTTTTGTCGAGTCATTTATGTTTGTAGCCAAACTCACAAGTAACTGTTTTTGTATTCTGTTTTTCAGATTACAGTCTGATTTGAAATACAGTGAGACCATGGCACATCAGGTTGGGAGAAGAATTACAACTCCTGGGAAGTCACAAGAAGAACATCATGTTGATTTAAGCAAGTGCATTATCCGTTAGGCTAAAAATGTTCAAAAAAATGACTACAACTTCAAATGGAAGAAAATGACTCACGGAAGCAGCTGAGATTAGGAATAATATTGTCACAAAAAGATTGAGACAAATGTCACCTGATACTGAATTTGTATACCATGTCAATGCAAAGCAATATGCATTGAAAAAAAAGTTTAGAGAAGGCCACCCTGAGTTTAGAAGAAGAAGGTGACCATCAACCTACCAGTAACTGTTCTTTTGAAGAGGAGACACAATGAAGAACCTTCTCTTACATGCAACCAAGAACACCTCCATCTTCATATAAATAATTGGCAAATCTTCCTTGTGTTATATGCAGCCAGCAACACCATAACAAAATAAGAGCTAAGTTCCACATCTATGAAACACAATAGTTTCCAAACAATTGGCAGCTGCTCTTCATCTCCAGGATGATGCCTTCTCTTGAGTTGCAGGCCTGGAATAAGAATCCCAAGTGTTTGAAGTAGATGTACTCTGTCACAAAGTATGCCTGGAAACATACTTGAAGAAATATGACAACACTCTTAAGTGGTCTGTTACCCAGAAATTACCTTCTCTTAAGGATACAGCTTTCAAGAAAGCAAATGACACTGTGGGACCCATGTGGAAAGATGCTTAGGGTTTCATACTTTCTGAAGTAAGAGATCTCATAAACGATTTTGTGGGTTGTGACATAAGGAATAATGAAGTGAAGATGCATTTACAAAAGATCCATGAAGCCGGGATATGAATGATGAAGTCTACCCAAGGTTTTAAAATCCTTTCACATGTGTTTTCTTAAATATAGGTGGTTACCTTAGTTTTGACTTTTTTACAGGGGTCTATGCCAGGGTCAGGGCTAATCTGCCCCATGGGGTTTCCCATGTGTCAAGAAATATGGCAGCAGGGGTAGCAATTAATATGGCCACCCTTCCCTGCTACCAAATCCCCAAACTTCAAGCTTGGCTCAGCCAGTCAGAACCAGGCCATGACCCTTTCTCTCTGCTTGCCTAGATTGAGGTCAGCCCACACCCCCTGTTCCCACCTGCAGTGCCAGGTTTGGGCTATGTTAAGATCCCCTCCCCTTCATGAGGCTGGGTTGGAGCTGTGTCAAGCCCCAATCCTTCCCCCCACACAGGGCCAAGTCAACTCCCCTTCCCCCATGGGGCCAGACTGGGGCTAGGCTGCCCCCTTTTCCCCTCCATGTGGCTGAATGAAGCTTAGCCGTGCCTGCAATGGGCACTGGATCCAGCTAGCAGATGGACTGGGCATTGGCCATTTGCCCCACCAGCCAAAAATGTTCATTACCACTGATATGGAATATTTAGACAAGTTGGCTCTTATCCCCATTTTAAACCTAATTGTAGCAGGACTGACTGATGCTCTGCTGCTATTTCTGTACACAAATCTTCACTCTCTGCCATCCAGGATTTAAAAAGAGAAAAGGAATCTACATTTTTTTTGAGCATCAGTTTTGGAGAACTGCACTGTTGATGTTTTGACTCAGGAAATGGAACCTGATGATTTATGACATTTTATGGAACTTCACAGCATATATTCACTTTGCTTTGATTTATGGATTTTTACTAATCTAATGAGATGAATGTGAAATATCAGAAAGCGAGCTGCAAGTAGATAGAAGACACCAGGGACATTTGGAGAATTAATCGAAATTTGTGTGTGTGTGTCTGTGTGTGTGTCTGTGTATATGTGAGCGTGCACAGAAGAGAGAGCAGGAACAGAGATTTACTATTTCTTTGTTGCATTCATCCATTCAACCGTATGCACTATTCTCTGAGGAAGTTGCTTTGTAATAATTCTATTTCTGATTATGTTATGTACTGTACTGATGGAGGTGAAGTTATAGCAGAAATCTATCAAGGCTCAAAATAACAGATAATATTTTTTTTGTTTTAACACTCCCATGAGGTCAATTAATGCCTTTTTCTAGAGCCTGAGTGCGCTAGTTAATGACCGAGTCTTTGAACATTAGCATTAACACTGCTGTCCTAAACCACTAACATTAGTCTGCAATGCAGCAAATTGTTGACAGCTAATAACAAAGCACCACAACCTGCAGCCTAATATGTGGCTGCTTCAGAAGTGTTCTCTGCTGATACATAATTGAACTAGTGCTATTTCTATTTCTATTAATATTGCAGTTTGCTTATAACAATAAAACGGAACTGGTCAATTGGAATATTTTTTTGAATAAGTAGGGGAGCTTACAAAGAATATTTATAATTAAAATATTAGCACCTAAAGCCAGTTCATGTTTTTGTGGAATTGTATGAGGTTTTTTGCCACTGGATAGATAACACTTCTTTATGATATGTTGCTGCATCTCTTTTTTCAATTGTGGTTTCACTACATGATAAATGAAATGCTGTAGCCACTGTATATCTGCTGGTATTCAGCTATACACTAATGTACCCTGCAGTGCAGCAATAGTACTTCAAAGCTACATATTCAGTTGATTTTTTTTTCTGTTGAAAGGTACTCTTTGTTCGTTTGTTTTAAACTTAAGCTGAATGTTGGCCTTGTACTGCAGAAGCACTGTTTTAACAAAGTTGCAACTATCACATCAAATGTACTGTGCAAATCAACTCCAAAAAAATGTCATTTCACTGCAGTCCAGTTACTCTTTATGGCTAGCAGCTTTAGGCAAGTAGTGACATGCAAAACTACTCAAATATCACATTAATTACACTTTTAAAAGTGTAAATATATATAAAAATACTCAAACCTGAGACAAAACTATTTCAGGTGAATGGAACAATTTGTTTAATCCCAATTTCTTTTAAAAAATATAAAATATTGGTTAGCCAAATTTTAATTCATTTTGCTTTTTGGGACAGCCGGTGAACCAGAGTACTATATTTACACAAATACAGGATGAAAACCCCCAATTAGATTCTATACATGGAACCTATCTACAATTTCCAGTTATGGAACTGAATTATTGGAAGTTCGTCTTAAATTCAGCTCCCCCTCCTCCCCCCCTCTACTGTAGGCAATAGGGGAAAAGGTAATGAGGTAGGCAATAATAGGGTAGGCGATGGGGGACAGTAGTGGAGGCAGTGCGGCAGGCAGTGTAACAGTCAGACAGTTTGCCCTCTGCTTCTAGTCCCCCACTTACATCCCATTGTACCTTCCCCTAATAGCTTCAGGCCTCTGCTCCCCCTTCCCATGTCCCCTCTGCTCTTTTCTTTTCTCCACACCACTTCTTCCTCCACAGCCTCAGGTTCCTGCAACCCCTTCCTCTCATCTCCCCTCCCCGACAAAGTCTCTATTCCCTGCCTACCCCTTCAGTCACCATTTATCTTTGCTCCATGCTGGCAAGCTCCATCCCTGTTGCATCCCGGGGCATTAAACATGGTTCTAGCCTGGTCCTGTGGCAGTGGCATAGAGCTACTGCTGATGCTCCAGGGCCAGACTGGAGCATGTACTCTGTACTCTATGCTGCCATGAGGATGGAGCTTGCTGGTGTTTAGAAAAGGTAAGGCAGAGGGGGAGAAAAGTGAGGCAGAGGGGGAGAAGTTGGGGCTTGAGGCTGTCAGAGAGGAGTTGTGGGGGGTTTTCAGAGGCATCAGGGGCTAGGTGGCTTTCCCCACTCCCCGGCTAGGGACAAACATTCAAAAAGCCTAAGCCTGAATTGATTCAATCTTTGCAGGTTAGTCCAATCTGGCTAGGCTAAATCAATTTTGTAACTGGACAGACATCCCAGAAATGCAGGCACATGCCTGTAGTGGCTCAGGCAAGAAGCTGGGGGGCACTAAAGCAGCTCTCCCTTCTTCCCACAGCATGGAGTTAAGGGAAGCATGGTCAGGATTAGATGGTCAGATGGGGTAGGATGAACCCACCAGGGGACTGATAACAATGTTTATTACCCAATTAAGAAAACAACAGAGGGACATTACCAGCTAGCTACTTGTTGATTCTTCCTGTTGATTCATCATGGACCATAGCCAGCATATGGTCTTCTATGTAATACACGGACATTTCCTCAGCAAGGCAGAGGGGAGGGGGGAATTTCTGCTTAGCAGGGAGTGGGGAGGGGGAGGAGGGGAGCAGCCTGCAATCTCTCCAGCTCTGGCCAGGGAGCAGAGGGGAGCAGCCAGCCCTTGTGTGGAGCAGAGAGCCCTGCCCAGCCTGGAGAGCTTGCTGGGATGTCTGGTTTATCTTAAAACAGCAAGGGGTTTGGGGCAGACATTGCATAAACTGGTTTGAGTCAAATCAGTTAAGTCTGCTACTACATTCAACCAGGTTTATCTCAAACTGGTTTCAGCCATTTTCAAACTGGTTTATGTGCACTGAACATGTGTTTTGTTGTAGGTTTAAACCAGTTACTGATCACTTAAATTGGGTTATGTGTAATGTCTGTCTCTAGCCCCCATGTTAAATGGGTTAAAAAGCTCATCTAATTGAGTAAATAAATATGGCATAAAGCACTGAGACCTAGGAGACATATACTAATAAGATAGGGCCAGAGGACTGCAACACAGTAGTGTAACTAAGTAGTGACTGGATCAGCAACACAGGCACCAGTATAAAGTAGGGGGAATAAATATAGCAGCTACAGCCACTGCCAGGCAGCTGCATAACCCATCCCGCAGTTGCCATTACCCCCTGCACTGCCATTGCCCAGGATGCAGAGCTGTCTTGTTATGCCTCTTCTGGAAGTGACCTCGCTGGTCACCAAATGCAAGTTCCTTGGTATCACAGGCACCCACATCATATAATCTGTTTTCTAAACTTAACAAGATCTAATATAAAATCAGTTAGGCCCTTTGGATTTTCATTGAAAGAATATTTCAAAACCTTTCTATGGATGAATAATAGTTTTCTAATTTCCACCCTAAATTTATTCTATATACTAACAAGAAAGTTTATAAGCTTACAACAGAACCCAGGCCCTTGAAGTAAATACTAGAATAAACTTTCTCACTGAATTAAACATTAGTAAGTAAGTGAGAATTAAAGAGACTGAGAAGGCATATTTCCTGAATGGGTACATTTGAAGAGGTTAAGCTAACATTGTCAGCAGTAATATGTAAGTGAAGTTAGAATTACAGTACTTTGAAACTCTGTTAATTTGCACCAGCAAACTAATTAGCTTGGTTCCAAAGATCTAGTAGACAGACTCCTTTTTTTTTTTTTTTTCGGTTGAAGGCAGAATTTGAGTTTGGGTTAAGATTAGATTATAGGGTTTAGGTTCAGATCTGAAGCTAAAATGTAGCCAAGAGTCAAGGGCAAGTATTTTGTCTCTTTGCAAAAAACCCAACAAAATAAAAACAAAACAAAACAGAGAAAAGAAGAACTCTTATGAGATCATCTGTTCTTATCTGTTCTTAATGATTTCTGCTATTTTATGATCAAATTTCTACAGAACACCTGTTCTTGTTAGAGGGTGGCTAGAATAACACAAGGAGAAAAGAAAAAAAATGCATGGGCCTTTTTCGGTTTTGGCAATGCAGCTGTGTCTAGACTCAGGAGGTCTGTTTGCATCTCCTATGCTTTATTGGAATGCCTCCGAAATTATAAGGACCAACATGGTTTAAATTCTTGATCCTGGCTGTACTCCCTCTTTAAGTTCTAAAATTATTAGTCATAGAACAACAGGGGAGGGATTCATAAATGTTATATTTTTAAATGAACTACTCAATAAATAGTGGTGGAGCTCAGACAACGTGGAAAGGAATGCAATAATTGAGAGTCTTATTCCCATTATTGGAGGAGAATTCCATTTCCATTCATTCTTCTATATCATGCACTGATATTTCATAAAAGTTACTGAAGTGACCCTGTAGACCAGTCTTAAAAGTGGGCAATGAAAACTAATAATACTTGCAAGTCATCCACTTTTGTACGGCAATAAAAATTCTACATTAGAAAAAGATTGTTAAAAAAATTCTACAAACATTTACAAGATTTTAAAGTGATCCATCTAAATTATGGAAAAATTCCAGACAAAATTAAGAAGTTAAAAAATAAATCATAGTTCATTGGAATCCAAAACTGAAACTGAACTGTGATATATTTAAATCTGGACAAACATAAAATAAAGACAGCATTTGAATAAATGTAATCAAGACAATCATTACCAGTGTTCTTATTAATAAACCTAAATTTTTGTGGAGTGTTCTGAAAGTATCTAGCCTCACGTATTTAATGATATGCTAGAGCCTGACAAATTTCACTGAGTAAAATGTTGTTACTTTTCTTCTCTCCTGCCATACCTTGATGTGATTATTTTTCTGGTGTAGAATGGAGGCTGCCCCAGGGTCACTAAGAAATCCCTAGCCTACCTTGGCCACTGAGTCCCGCCTGTACCCAGCTGACCCCAGTCTTGTTTTTTAATGCCCCAAGCAAGGCCCCCTGGCCCTTATTTTTTCCTGGCTGCTTATCCAAAATGCAGCTGGCCTGTTGCTTTCTCTTCTTAAACAGGAGTTCCTGGCTCCCTGTTACAGATAGATATAGGGAAGCTGCAAATGCACTGATATCAGGAAGGACTGTAGTGAAAAAATGAACAAATAGATGGCACATTGTGTTTCTTTGTCAATCTAGAACATTTCTGAATGCTTCTTGTATGCTTGGGGAGACTGATGGCAACACATTTAGGTAAGATTGCCTAGGAAACTCCCTTCATTTTTCTGGTTTACCAGAATTAGCTTATTGAATGTTCAGAGTATAGGATAAAATCCTTTTACATTCCCAGATATTTTCCTTGGTATGACTCATAGCACACGTCTAGGCATTGCCCTATGGTGATGTTGCTACTGCACTCTTTGGAAGTACTAAAGCATGACGCAGTAACTGCCTATACTGTGCTGTACTTGCGGTGCAGTTATTTTAAGCAGCTACTTCCCCATTGTGGCATGGTATAATGGGGGAGCATGCCACTTCAACAAAGTAGCTGCTGGTCATGTGTAAGCACCTGTAGATGCTATGTTGTCATATGGTGGCACTATGACAATGTAGTGTCACATGTAGTCATGCTTATAGAGACGTATCCTGTCTTCTAATTGTCAGTTTGAATAGTTTTATGATTTACTTCTAGGGACAGGGACTAGTAAATCAAGACTATGATCCAAAGCCTACCAAAGTTAATAGAAAAAAAACCAACTGACTTTGATCAGATTGAATGAGGACCTTGTTTTATTTTTTCTTATCAGCTGTTTTTAGTATGCTATGAATTTCTTGAAATGAATAATTATGTGTGATGTTCATACGTTACCATTTTGGGCACTGGGAGTATTTTACAAATAATGATTAAAAGTAATATAGCCAATGAAGGGAAATTGTCACAGAACTTGTGAACAAAATTTTTTAATGAATGAAAAGTTTCAATATTAAAACCCTAATGTGATTTTACAGATTATTTCATTTTTGAAAACTTTTCTGAATTTTTAAATTTTAAAACACTTGAACTCCTGGTAAATTAGTCGGTATTGGTTATAGCCATGTTGGTCTAAGGACAGAGGCAGACAAGTTTCTTTGAGTAAATGTGATATATTTTATTAGACCAACTAAATAGTTGGAAAAATTGTTCTTTTTATAATCCATCTGCAAGTGTATATTCTTCATAAATTACAACGTATTTAACTTTAAGCACATGATTACTTCTATTTCTATTCAACAAAGTATTTATACATTGATTTCCAAAGACTTAAGCATATCTAAATGTCTTGCTAAATCAAGGCCCAATACTCCAAATTAATTACAGAATAATGCACACATTGTAAAATAATTTCTCTCTCTTAAGAGGGCAGAATAATAATGACCCATATATTGTCTAACATATTGAAATGTAACACCTTTGATAAGATAATACATAGTTTTGAAATTCAGTCTAATTGTCAATGTTCTTTATTTTTGGGACAGTGAGGATGGTAAATGTGTCCAGGTCTTCTTTACTATAACTTTCCAGCCACCTCTGTTGGAGGCATATCTGTAGATTTTCTATTCTATAAAGAATGTACAGTTACTCAGGACTGTATAAATTGGCCTTTTCAACAGAGGGTAGTTTGGAAGAATTTAAAAGAACTTAGGATCCATTCTCTGATTTTTTTTTAAAGCCCTGCTGGAGAAGCAGGTGATTAGTTAAATGTCGGGATACTGTTAAAATATAAGAATAGAAGGTATAGCTGTTGGATGCAAGATGCAGAAATATGTGAGAGAAGCAGTTTGAAGGTTTTCTTTCATTACCAGTCATTTTTTATTTGTTTATATGCCCTTTCCCATTTTCTTATTTTAAAAGATTGAGGTCACTCTTCTAAGAAGGACAGATTTGTAATATAGCACTGTATCCAACAAGGTATTCCAATTTTAGAAAGTCTTGGCATTCTCCTAAGCCTGTAAAACAGTTGTTAACCAGCAGAACACTGTATAAATTCTGAAATCCTTTCATATGCTTTCAGAAACTTGTTTTATCTCCATTGTTTTATGTAGAATACATAAAAGCACACAAGAAAAAAGGAAATGCAGAGATGTCTGGGAAATAGTTATTATATATGAGGGAAATGAATGAACCATCTTGGACGCAGTAAAGAATCATTTTTTTTATCTGAGTTAATTTGCTATTTGTGAAATGTTAATATTATTAATATTGCAGTAACATCCAGTGACTACAATGAATATGAGGCTCATTATGCTTGGTGCTGTACAAACATGTGGTAAAAAAGTCTCTGCCCCAAAGAGATTTCAAGATGAATACATCAGACAAGCCAAGATTGGGAGAAAGAAAGTACTTTCCCATTTATAGGTGTAAAACTGATTGAAGACAGCTTAATAACTTTCTAAAGGTCACACAGCAAATTTGGTGCCTGGGTGAGAGGTTAACCCAGACACCTTGAACATAGACTAATATTTCAACAACAACCCATCCAACTTGCTCTTATATTTCCCATTATTGTTATGGGTTTATATATAGCTTCAGAGTATCACATTAGCATATTCCAAATACAAATATTCCATTTTTCACCATTCTAGAGAACGGTTCCTTGATTTTGAGTTTAATACATATATTAAATGAAGAAATATGCATGAGAGTCAGCAGAAAAGCTCTCATTCACTTTGGATCAGGACTGCTACATGAAAAATAATAATAGAAATGTACATAGAAACTCTGTAAGTCAACTGCAAATATATGAAATACACTTTGAAAGGGACAATACTAATTTAGAAATCCCTGCTTTACTGAATCAATCTAGGAAGAAAGAAAGAGAGCAGCAAAGAATCATTTGAGAAATTGTTTAAGAAAAGAAAAGAAAAAATGTAATTTAACCTATTTCATGTAAAACAGAAATCTTATTTGTAATCCTTTTTATAGTCTAAGGAGTAAGAATAAACTTTTTCAATTAAAGAACTAGAGGATATTAAATCTAGAATACTGGCAGCAGGAGAAAGGTGAGAATTGTACACTGAACATTTCAAAGATGAGGAGCAGGTGGAGAAATGGAAACCAGTTGGTATCGAAATGAGAAGCTCAGATGGCATTATTTGAAAGCGAAGATGCAAATCATAAACATGCTGCAGAGACATTATGTGGAAGAAAAAAGGATTTTGCAAATGTAATGCTCTAGGGGGAAGATTTTACTTTGTTTATTAATTTGAAAGGTAGAGGTAAATAAACCCTGTTTCTTTGAAATATGGCAGCCCAAAATAGCTAATTCTTCCCTCCCAATTACTGCAACATGTGCAATAATATTTTTTTTATACTTGTAAAAAATATATATATTTTTTCCTATTCTAACCAAGCAAAAGCAAAAAATTAGGACCCCATTGTTGGAAGTTATTACCACATGGATTCACTAATTTCAGTAAACATTTTGCTTACCCATGGAAATGTGCTTACCCTTTGGATGCTACTGACCTGAAATATATGTATTTAGAATATCATTAGAATATGACAGAAGATTTATATGAAACAATACTTTTCAAGTATTAGTTGTATACAGAATTGCAACCCCCACCAGAAAAAGGATCACTATGTCCCTTTATAAATCCATGGTGCTTCCACATCTGGAATAATTAATGCAGTTAGGATTTCACCACCTTAGCAAAGGATATAGAAGAACTAGAAAAGGTACAGAAAAAGGCAAAAAAGGGAGAGCAGGTTTATGGGGGGCTTTTCATAAACACTCTAGGACATTTCCACTTAGAAAAGACATGTTTCAGGGTACGTGGAGGGAGGGGGGAACAAGACAGAGATTACAAAATATGAAGTGTTGCAGAGAAAATATATAGGGATTTATTTTCTCTCAACATAGAAGAACTAAGGGACAAAATGAAACTAGTAGGTTTAAAGTTAACAAAAAGAACTTCTTTGTCACACATTATATAATTAACTTGTGAAGTTCATAGCCATATGGGCTGCTGACAGGCGAGAAACAAAACAACACCAAACAAAACAAAACAAAACAAAACAGCGCTTTACCAGAAGAGGAAGTGCATTGGTTCAACCCAGCTCCCCAGCATCTGTATAGGTAGTGTGCTTCAGTGGGGCTTTTTGGCACTTTTGTCTAATAGCTGATTCAATCAGTTATTACATAAAAATGCTCAAAAGATCTGCTGAAGCATGTAATCTATACAGACATTGGGGGATCTGGGTCAAACAAATGTGATGCCTCTTTTGGGCATAAGTTGCACTCAGTGCAGAGACATGCTGAGCTTAAAGTAAGCACTTTTGCGGGGGGAGCGGGGGAGGGTTCATGTCTGTAAGCAGGCATGATGTTTTGGGGGCTGATAGTTTAACCCTGGCCAAAGAAGATTAGACAAATTCATGGGGGGAAAGTCAGTCCATAAGTATCAACATGAGAGATAGCAATGCAGCCTCTGAATCAGGATTTCCTAAACCTCTGAATGCTGAAAGCTGCAGTGGAAGAGGAAGAGGTTTGGCAAGTTCTCGGTATGTTTTGAACATTTTCCCCACTGTCCACAGCATCCACTCTCTGCTACTGTGCAAGTCAAAATACTAGATTGGATGAACTCAGTAAAAATCAGTTATATTTTTATGTTATGATAAGGATGTTATACTGAGAGTATTTAACAATACGTTTCTCACTATACACGTTGTTAGGAATAAATACTATTGGAAATAAAGTTTCAGATACTGATGATAACTAGAACATTTCTTTGGCTTCCCTGTTGTTGAATTAGGATTGATTTAAACAGTAGAAGGACTGAATATGGATTGTGTATAGTAAAGTTGGCTGGAAACCCATTACCACTTTACCCTTAAATTTAAACTGGACATTTTCACTTTTCTAAATAATCCTTAACAACATAATCATTTTGGATCCTGAGTCTGCAGGGCAGCAGTGCCTTCCACATAGGGAAAAGAATAGGCTTATATGGCACAGTACTTCTCAGAACAGTGTTTACACGTTTTGGAAGGAGTTAGAATTTTTTTTTTATCAGTGAAGCACTCTGTATCTGGATGCATTGCTGATGGTGTTTATCTGCCAGCAGAAAAGTGTAGTGTGGACTGAACCACGACAAAATTCAAGGAACTGCCTCAGCAATCTAAACCAACAACCACTTGTGAAAGAGTAGTTCATTTTCCAGAATCAGTCAGTTCATAGAACCATAGAATCATAGAATTCGGGTCGGAAGGGACCTTGTAGATCTTCAGGTCCGACCCCCTGCCTGGGCAGGAGAAAAACTGGACTCAAATGACTCCAGCCAGGTAGGCATCAAGCTTCTTCTTAAGACCCCCAGGGTAGGAGCCAGCACCACTTCCCTTGGAAGTGGTATTGTCTCTCACAATAACAACCATGCAGAGCACTTTATACACTAACTCATTTAGTTAAGTCTCTAAGGTGCCACCCTTCCCAGCCTTCTGCCTAACTTCAGTCAAACATGGCTAACTACTTCTCAATAACAGTGATATCCTGATATCGGGAAGTATGTAAATTTTAGTCTGGCTGCCTTAAAGTGTCTAACCAAATCCCTATATTCCTGCCTAGTCAACTGCAAATATATGAAATACTCTTTGAAAGGGACAATACTAATTTATAAATCCCTGCTTTACTGAATCAGTCTAGGAAAAAGTTAAGAGAGCAGCAAAGAAACATTTGAGAAATTGTTTAAGAAAAGAAAAAATATTATTTAATTTATTTCATGTAAAACAGAAATCTTATTTGTAATCCATCTAATAGTCCCTCAGAAGCCCTTAGATTCTAAAATGAGGTGACAAATAAATAGCAAAAATGATGGGATGCAGGAATAGAGGCCAAGAGAAAGCTAGTAAGATAAATGTGGCATGTTTTAGACTTACGCAGAATTATTAGTGGTAGCTTTTTTTTTTTAAAGGGAGATGGGGAGTGATGACATGGATGAACATTAAGGAGAGAGTGAATAAAAGGGTTATTTGCGAGAACATAGGGGAAGTGGCAATCATAGAATAGGCCACTGATAGACATTAAATTAAAAGATAGACGTTAAATTAAAAGTGGTGTGCAATTGTGGGGTTGGGGATCAGATCCCATTTTCACCATATTGCTTGTGCATATGGACCCTGAGATTATGACCCCATAATTCTTGCACTGACAAGGAACATACTTGGTTTCCATGCAGTTCTGTGGCTGGGTGCACCAGCTGATCTGGGCTCCCAAACAGGGAACATACAGGAAATAAGGGCGTAGATGCACTCTCCATGCTGGGAGCCCTGATCAACTGACTGGTGCTCCCAGCCAGGATAGCACATGGGAACCAAGAAATCCAATGCAAAGGGACCCTCAAAGGTTACATAGTACAACTCCCTATCTGATGCAGGATTATCCCTATCCAAATCCATTGTCTAACCCAAGGGCAGGCAATTATTTTGAGCAGAGGACTGCTTACCCAGTTTTGGCAGACTGTCGAGGGTGTGGTAGCCCCTCCCCTTGTCAAGTGCCCCACCCCTTGACAGGTGCCCTGCCCCCAGTCACCATCTTGGGACCAATGTTCCAATGTCTTGGGACCAATCTCCCAGTGCCAGCACCAGTGGGGCCCAAAGTGGGGCAGAGGCTGGCAGGGGCCTGTGGAGCTGGGCTGGGCTGCACTGGCAGGGAGGAGGGAGCTGGCCCAGTTCCATACAGCACCTGCCAGCTGGGACCCTGTGCTCCTGCCACTCTGCTCTGAGCCCCACTGGCACTGGCCCTGGGACACTGGTGTGGGCCCTGTGCTCCCACTGGCAGCTGCAGCACAGGGCACCAGGCATGGGCAGGGAGGGGCCGTTTACCCCCCAACACACTCCTTCCCTGCCTGGGGTCCCTCCACCACTTACCTGAGCTTCTTGCGCTGGAGCAGCCATGTGCTCCCAGCCCAGAAACCCCAGGTAGGGCTCCTGGCTGGGAAGCAGGGCCAGGGAGGAGCCCTCCGGGCTTCCCCTAGGTCCTACTGTCCTTTGTTCCTGTCATTTTTGACAGGAACCAAGGGCAGAGAAATATTAATTTTCTACATTTTTTTAGGGGCCCCACAGGCCAGATAGAATGGCCTCATGGGCCGGATGTGGCTCGCTGGCCATATTTTGCCTACCCCTGGTCTAACCTATTAGCAAAACTGCACAGTCACCCGTGACTGAAACCATAACATATAACACCTTAGCCTGCCACAGGTAAAACGGGGGGACCATGGTGGCTAATGTCTTCCTGATGCTTTATGAAGATGAAGGGTAGGTCTAGAAGAGGTAAAACTTTTTTCATTATTTTAGACTTAAGTAGTTATTCCAGATTAACAATACTATGAAAGGCATCAGATTCATCCCCACATGATCCAAATGTGGAATACTGGAACCAGGTGGATTATTTCTAGAGTTTTCATCTCAACAGGGAGGCCTAATGGCAGGAATGTGGAAAACATTTATTTTTCAATAACTTATTTTTGGGTGAGAGGAATATGTTTTCAGTAGTTTCATTGTCATTTTTATGTAGGGTAAAATCAACGCCATGGCTTAGTGCAACAGATTTTCACCACTGGGAACCTTGCTTTAATCAAATCCTGTCTACAATTTAGAGCAAAATGAAATTGGTTTGGTGTTCTCATGCTTGACCTTAGTGCACTTTGGTTCTCATCACAAAACCACTCAAAATGTTTGCATGGAGTGGTCTGACTACAACTTCCTGTTTGTATAGGAATGTTTCAAGACTCATGTAACCTAGGGGAGAACTTGAATAAGTTTATATGGGCTTATTTCTGACACAAACTTCTGTTCAAATCCCATCACAATATAACAGCAAGTAGAAAGAAAGGGGGAAAAAGAAGGAAGGGTGATATTAACCAGCAAAACAACCATGTATGTTTTGCATAGAGCAACTCTGTATATCAGGCATCCTCACACTATTTCACGATATGTACTGGATCTTTGAATAAGCGTTCCCACCTTCCAACTTAATTCTAAATCTTTTTTTGCCACAAAAGTTGAGTTACCAACAGTTGCTGTTCAGGTATGTTCACCTGTTTTTAATGTAACTGAATGTTCATGTAAATGGGCATGCATTTTGGGAATATCATCCCTTCCCCAAAGAGCTAACTTAACTCGTTAGGTCTTTGGGGAAGGGATATTTTGTTCTGTGCTTGTAGAGAACCTAGCATTGTGGGGCACATAACTAAGTTATTGCTGTTTTTTCTATAATAGTGATTATGTAAACACCCTCCATGTTTCCCTGATATTGGAAACTATTGATAGTGTGTGGGCGGCAAACATGACATTGTAGTCTTCTCCTCTGCTCATCTCTGTCTATGAACAGACATTAGATTGGCCTGAGAGAAATCATTTTATCCCAGAACAAAGTGTAATTATTTAGAAGTCTATGTCTTTTGTCCTGGGACAAACCCTAAAATCATTCATGGAATAAAAAGAACTTGTCCTGGGACATCGCAAAATGCACGTGAATAGTTGTCGCAGGATTTCATCATTGGATCAGTGGAAAAAAAGAGGCAGTATGTTAAGCCTCATACTAAAACCCAATGAGAAGAGTGATGTGTGTACACATGAATTTGGGGACTTTTCTGTTCCAGGATAAAGTCAGGCGCAATAGGTCTCAGGGCAAACGTACCATCTGTTCCTAGCCTTGGTGTACTGTTTGGTGAATCCCACTGGAGGACTTTTTTCCTACTGGCAGCCAGCCAAAATTGCAGTATTGGTATTTATGAACAGAGGACATTCAATGGGACCAAATCTAGCCTTCCTTTAGTTCAGAATTTATTAAGGTTCAAACAAACGTTTGTGTAATGGCTCTTTTCATACCAACACTCATATTCACATCAGTGGTTAAAGTAGCTTGAATGAGCAGAAAGTACAAGACATATGCAGACAAAGCTTTCTCAGTCTTTGTCAGAATTAGAAGCACCTGCTGGACTCCTCCTTTGTCATACTGCCTGTTATTTTAAACCTGGTTTGCACAAGAAGGTGCAAACATTCTGTCTCTGTTATACGCCATTAGAAAGCATTACCAGCAGGAAACATGATACTTTATGACCACACAATATGATCTTAGATGACCAGGCACACTGCAGTTTGCAAAAAAGCCACAGGCTGAAAGGAGTTTTCCTAAATTTTGATACATATTTATAAAAAATATTGCCAAAAATATTTCAAAAGAATCTTGAGCAGATTGAAGAATAACAAAACTTTAAAATTGAAATAAATTGCTCAAAAGAAGAAGCCAGCAGAAGGAAAACATATATATATCCTAATTATTCCACAAACTGATTGGAAATATCCGAGAATACTCTGGTGAGACCACAACAGCTTGACAACCACTGTTATCTTTGATGCATAATGGATCTTATACTAACCCGCAGAAGCCTGAGGAACACATTTACCTTTCAGATATCACTTGTGCGCACAATATTGTAATTAATTCAAACATGTTCAAATATATAGAAGGAATTTCATTTGTGGCTTTTTTTCTGCAAAATTGATCAGTCTACCTGTCAGTCCCATTTATTCATTGCTGCATACACATTTCTGCATTTCTCGTTCATATTAGTTAATTATCAGTGTTGGTACATAACTTATCTGGCAGGTAAAAGGGATAGTTCATTTGGGCATCAACCTATCAACAAATATTTCCATTTTCTCTGTCTTAATTCAAGAATAGGCTTAACAGAATTTAATTTTTCCTCTGCTACTAATAAGATTGCATTCTCCAATTAATGATATGAGATGCTTTAATTTAAGTGGAGAGATAGAGTGATTGTACATAGAAATTGAAAGATATGGGGGCAAATATCTTTCCCAGGTGAGACATTTGGTAGAAGACAGAACAATTGAGTTTCTTTACTACATTTTCAGAGCACTGCATGGGGCATGTAGATAAACTCTGTGTGCTTTTCCAAGCAGTTTATTGCAAAGTTAGCTTGTAGTATGTCCTCTGCATATTTGTATACCCGAATGTCTCATGGGATAGATATAGTAGATTGGAAGACAATGTAGAAAGCATCTGGAGGGCTGCATATCCATTAGACTTGTAGGGTGACTCAAGGTGAATCTGAGGTTGCCATTCCTGCAAAGCTCAACTGGTTTATTAGAGAGAAGAACATTCTATCAAAAAGGAAGATCTTTAATAAGGCTCTTCAGAATTGACAAATTAAACATGCAAATACAGAAACAATCTCATATGACTTTACCTACTGTAAATGTTGAAATTGTCTTCATGGATCAGTAGGTTATTTAATGGCCTTTCACCCCTGAGGCCGCACTTCAAATTAGAACTGTGTGAGCTTTGAGAAATAACCAATTTCAAATGATGTTTGGAATTTTTATTAAGGTTGTATAAACTTGGGAGATCTCCTACTATGAGCTCAGTGAGCTTGCAAAGTGCTAAGGCAAGCCAACAAAGTTTACAAGCACAAGGTCATTTCCTCCTATGGATGTAGTTTATTTCCTTTGGAAAAATAACATTTCCAAATAGTTCCAATGAAGAAACTGTTTGAAAATATCTTCCATATGAATTTATACTGAGAAGCAGTAATGAACAGTCTTCCTTTTATTAAACATAATGTAACCATTTACAGGAATCACTCCAGTAAACCAGCTAAAAGGCAAATAAAGTTGCTTTATTGTTTTGTAGATTAACTTTTTTGTGTGTGGATATGAAAATACAAAAAATAAAACAAACAAAAAACACTGCTTGAGTTTATGCAAAATTCACAAATTTCATGAAGTGGAATTTCAAACACAAAGGAGTTTAATGTGCATCCCTTTAAAGGTATTTTATTTGCTTCTTTGATAAAATAGAAGCTTTCATATAAAAGAACATGGTAATGTTTTTGCTTATTTTCAGCATGGAAATAATCCTTATTATAAACTGGAAACCTCTTGCCTAAAAAATTTGCATGCCTACTGTACAAGCAGTGTGTCCAGTTTTAAACCATCTTCAGCCTTCATCTTGAAGATGGTCCCTTGTGCAGCCGAGACAGAGAGATATGTAGGGCCAGGAGGAAGGGTTTAAGCAAATAGTATATGTCTCAATAAGTGCATCTACATGTTGCCTTGTGTTGCTATAGCGATACGCTTTGTTGCTGTACAGCGTGCTACAGTGACGTAGTAATCACATACGTCTACATGTGATCGGCAACTACTTCACCATAGTGGTGTGCTCCCCCATTTTAGTACACTACTATGGTGACAGTGGCGAAATTTAACTGTGCACTGCATGCACAGCGCTGTACAGATGGCTACTGTGCTGTGCATTATTGTAGTGCTGTAGCAACATTACCTTACGGCGATATGTAGATGTGCCCAATGAGATGGATGCTGTTCCAGAAGGGAGTTGGTCCTGGATTCTAGCCTATATACTTGATCTCAGTGGGACAGAAGCCTTTTCACTGTTTTTCACCCAAAGAATAGTAAATGGAAGGTGCAGTGGCTCAATTTCAAGAGGAAGACTGGAAAGGAGTCTGGTTAGTGTCTAACATTTGACCTGGTGGTCAGATCACCATTTTGACAAATCAGGGAGATGCGGAGTCAAACTCCTCTGCCAACGGGGGCCTAAAATGTAGGTTTCCTGTATCTTGGATGAATACCCTAACCACTAGACTATTGGGCTTAAATGCAGGATGGCCACCTTCTTTCCACTGTTTTATTCTAGGCCAGAATTTGGGACTTACATTTAGGTACAGTTTGGTGCATGAATACATACCCAGCCAGAGCTTAGCCTCCTTCTGCTTCTTAATATCCATATGGAGGCTCACATGTCCACACGGAACATGGAGTAAGATCATAAACTATACATAAGTGCCAAAATCAGCCCTTAAGCAGGTGGGCAATTGCCATTAGGCATGAGAAATCACATAGAATTATGTCACACCCACAGATGAGGAATCTATCACTTCCATCACCTTTCTGTTCATGGAGTAGCACTATCACAGGTGCTTGCAAAACTAGGTTTCTTTGAAGGTGATATGCAGGTGGATGGGTACATTGTTTTCAAGGCCATAATCTAACAGTGATTGGAAGCTATGCATCTTCATTTGTATTTCCCTATTAACGTATTTAAAAAAATAGCAAACGGGAGTCACAGCAAAGACACAAGGACACAGGGAAATTAGAGTAGCCAACCAAGTATGTAAGCAAACGAGGAGGAAGTTTCAGACAGCATTATCTGAATCTATCTAAGGATCTCTCTGGGTCTCCAAAATGAGTAATAATTGCTAGTGGACACCAGGGAGATGAAAGAGTAGAACATTTTGCTGCAGGCTATGGGTGAACTGATCCCTTAATCCAGCTGCCATTTATATGTGAATGCTATGCTAATTACCCACATAAATTGTTTCCCGGTGACATTAATTTTGTTACATTTTTCTGTTATTCTGGGCTTCAACTTTTACCATGTTAAAAAGAATAAAAATGTAACGGACATTTTCAATTTAGAGGGCTTTGATCATGAAAGACTTGGACACAAGAGAAATGTTCTGGTCAAATATATGTAAGTACTGAAGCAACTCTAATCTGCCCTGTGGATATATACAGAGATGACATTAGCCTTCTATACTCTCATTTCCTTTGACTTCCAAAGTGCAATTTAAACACTTAAAATTTAAAAGAATAATTCAAGGAGAACTTCTAGTAAATGTGATTTTCATTGCCCCATTTTCTTTGGAGAAACTCAAGGCTTGAATATTAACATCAACAAAGTAATGGAACAGATAGCCGTGATGGGAAATCTTATTAGTAAACAAGAGCTGCATCTGAAAAAATATTGTCATTAAAAGCTATGTAGTAGTTAATTGAGTTTGATATGAAATTTAGTGCTGGAAAGTTAATGACTAATGCAGCTATTTCACAGAGCTTGGTTACTGCAGGCTCTATAATGATCTCCTTTGCTTCATAGCAACAATGAAATTAACCTCTCTTTTGTCCTGCAGGTGTTGTGTTCTGATAATGCATATCCTTTACAAGTATGGGCAAAATTATTTGCTTTGCATACAAATTGGACATAAACCTGAATCAATATTTAAAAAAAAACGATTCAGATATTTTCATAATAAAAGGGCACATCATAGGTCAAAATCCTGTAAATTGGATTCTAGGGTGTAGTTTATGTTAAGATTTAGGAACAGGATTTAAAAGGATTAGTTTTTCTAGGTACACGTGCCTATGGTAATGATAGCTAAATTGCTTACTAGACTCAAACCCTATTGACATAGGGCAGCAAAGCTGCTTCTTCGCTTCACTTGGAAGCAGGGTGGTAGTTAGTCAAGTCTTCTAAACAGAGGAGGCTAGAACACAGAAGGAGAAGTTGGAAGGGATATGGAAGAACTAGCTCTGGTAAATCAGAGGAATTGAGAGGTATAGTTTAAAAGACCATATTTATGTGTCATACGTCTGAAAGACAAAAATAAGAAATATAGCTATGATATCAAGCTTCTTCAGTATCTTTGCTCTCAATAAAATAACTAAAAACTTGGGTAAGACACAGAGGTACAACACGATCAAAATAATGGGAGATAAGAATGGTGGGGGTGGAATGGGAGGGGCTACCATTAAAACAGGACCAAGGGCAGGAAAGTATAAAAAGAAAGGGTTAAGACCCAGATGGGGAGTTTGGCTGGTGGGATGGATAGAAAAATGACAAAATATAGAAAATATCATGGGAAGAAAGGAGCGAGAGGGCTTGATTCTGACCTGATTGCAGATAGAAGGGAGCGGGAGAAATTGAGAATGACACCCCTTTCTCTCAGTTCTCCATGGTTCAAGATCTGTGTACTAGCAGATAGAGGTAAGTGAAGTAGTGGGGAGGGCTTCTGAGGAGACATTATAAGCTCAGTGTTTGGCAAGTTTTATGTGGGAGGATGGTGAGCTGTTCAGGGTGAGATTGTGTAAAAAACAGTAAATGATCAGTCCAGAGTAGAGAAGACTATTTGAGAATAGGTGGCTTAAGGGAAACAGAAGAGATCTAGGTTTAAACCTCTTCTAGGAGAAGGGGAAGGTTACACCCTGGGTCTGTAGTTTCTTGGGTGAGTGTTCTAATCACTAGACTAGTGGACTAAAACATGTCAGGGCTTTCTCCTCTGCAGTCATCTAGCACTTGCCAGGCATGGATTTTTGCTTAGCTACAATTTCAGGACTTACCCCTTTCCTGGGTACATGTGTATGGAGCCATATGCCTGACCAGCCAGAGTGAATCTCACTGTATATTCACAATAGTTACATGTGGAATAGAGTTGCTAACTGTATACAAGTGGTAAAAAAGTACTTATGCAGCTCCCTAAGGGCCATTTGAGCACATAAATTGAACTAGGATTCTTCCCACTCTATTAAATCATTTGAAATTGAAAGAGAAAATGGGGATAAAGGTTGTGAGTGAGAGGTTGGATTCTGCTTGTAAGAAGAGACAAATCAAGGAACATTAATGGAGACAAAAGAATAAAGGAAGAGATAAGGAAAACAAATTCTCAGAAGGACATAGAACAAGAGGATAGAGGAGACATTAAGAAATATCCCGAAGTGAGATGATATTAGGAGAGAAGGTTGGTAGGAGAGAAGTTGAAGATTTCCCTTTTTCTTGAGAAAGCTGATAAGATGTTCAACAACTATGTAGAGAGTCATGTTTTGAAGGCACAAGTGCTTTGACAAGTTTGGTACGATTTGGAAGGATTTCTCAAAACCTTATTAAATACATTTTTACTCCTTGTACACTTCTCTTTTCCTCTTCTATCCCTCCCTCTTCCATCCTTTCCCTCTTCCCCCTTATTGATTCTTGATTATGAAAGAGATGTATGTATTTCAGACTGATATATGTAGTTGACATATATGTATTTTTTATATTTGTGTCATTTAAAAATCAATAACATTTTAAAAGAAGATCTTCAACAGAGTAAAGGAGAGAAAAAAGAAGGGTAGTAGATCTTGAAGAAGTCAAAAGATAGCAAATTTACAATAGGATCATAGAAATTGAACACACACAGGGAAAATGGAGTTGAAAACCAAATGGAGATCAAATTAATTTGCAATGGAGACATCCTACATGATTCCAAAATTTTCTTTCCATAGATATTCAGTGGTACAGAAGCAGAGAAACTGAATATAGATGTGAGGCACTAGGGTTCTGGTCTGTTGGAGAAAAAAGGTCAAAAGGGAGCAAATCACTGAGCTAGTAATGGTAAGGATGTAAAAGGAGATCTTGATAGGAAGAACAGCAGAGAACTCAGTGATGAACTGGAAGACATAAAAGGGCATGGAATAGGCAGTGCTGAAGGAGATGCTGGTCAAGGAGAGAGAATAAATGTCTATCCTCTTTTTGGGCAGTTTTGGTTTTTATTTGTTTGTTTTTAGCAGACAAGTGGGGTAGAGAAGGGAGAGATAGAAAGACTTCAGGGAAAAGAAAAATTAAATAAGTGGTAAAATTAAACAGGGATGTCATATACTATCCCTGAAAGTAACGTAATATACATAAAACCCCACTGATTTTGACAGATTTTGCACAGACACATCCATATTGTGTCACTTGAACAACTGACAACAAATGAGGTTTTTTTGTGACAGCTTTTATTGGATGGCTGCAACTACACTCTGACCTACTTGAATAATTAAGGTCTTTATCTAGAATGCAAGAGTGCCCTTGTAGCAATCATTCTACAGATTTTGAAACACTGAGGAGTATGCCAACTTCCAAATGCAGTCAGTGTTAAGCAGCTAAGTATCTGTATGTGCAAAATCTAGTGGTGCAGAAACTTGGGCATACTTTTTCCTGGCTTCTTTAAGAAAATATTTCCAGGCCTTAAGTTTTTAAAGGTTAGCTAAGAGATTTAGTCGACCATTTCAACAGGCCATTGTTTCAATATTATGTTTGAGTTTATTTTAGAATATTTTTTAAAGTATATTTCTCAGCAATAGAGGTTGGTAGTAATGGACTAAGAAAAACTTTGTTAGTTCTGGAAGCTGTGTGGCTCCTAGGCTTATGGCTCCCAGGGTTTCTATGCTATCTGCTCCCCATTTGCCCTCTCCCTGACCTCATGTCAAGTTATATTGAATCCATGCATGCCCATAGACCTCAGTTTCTAATTACAAGGTAATCCTTTAGGTAGTCTAGCAAAGATTTGGGCAAGTGAGGTAACAGGAAAACATGAAGGAGTCAGAATTTAAAATCTGATCATGCCCCTTTAAAAGACTGGCCAAAACAAAAAATTCCATTTTTTTTTCCATTGTCAAACAATCTATATGTATAATTTTTAAATAGAAAAATTGTTTGGGAGCTATCTGTCTCTTTTTGAGGGAACAACAGTCTTCATATTACTAAGCTATGTTAATATCTTATGATCTGAAGTAGAAATATAACATTAATAAAAAATAATGTAATGTTGATTAAAAACTAACAATGCAAGAAAGACTTGTAATTTTTATATCCTGAAGAAACCCAAATTTCTAGAGCCAATAGAAAAAAATATTTTGTCAATACCCCCTCAAGTCCATGGCTGAGAAGGGCTGAAACATACCATTTCAGTCATAAAACATTGTGGGATGTCAGCAAGATTATTGTATTCTGATTTCTACAAATTTGGTAAGTGAGATAGATTTATAAGTTGCAATGATGATGGTTATGGTGACAACATTTGAATTTTGGGGAGCACTGGATTTGGAGCTGAATACAATGCTTTAATCTGTGGCTTCAGCAAAAGCCACAAGGCAAAATGATATATTAAAAATAACATTGCAAATGCTTAGGCAAGCAGTTTTCTAACAAGGTCGTAGTGTTAGAGCCCATTGTGTAAGAAGAACAAGATACAGCCCACCAGCTATCATCAGGAGATACAGCAGAAGCAAGACTTTGGAGATGTAGAAGGGGTCAACAAGAAACCGGAAAGAACCAGCAAGTGACCGGAGAAAGCTGGGGTCAAAGTCTTGAGTATGCACTCTTAGCAGAGAGGCATGTAAATGAATGAAATTCATAAGCAATCCCATGCTAATTAAGTAAACAGTAAACAGAGGCAGAGCTTGAAATGGGAGAAGAAATGGGTGGAACAAAAGGAGGGACAAAAGTGGAGTGAATGTTAATGAGCATAAACCAAGGTGTATAAAATGTGAAAAGCACTAATGTTCACTGTGGCTCCCCATGTTCACAGGCTGTGTGTCTGTGAGGGAACTAGTTCGAAGCTATCCCATTTTGAATAAAGCTGTTGCGAGCAATGTGTGCTAGTGTTTACTTCCTGCTTACTCTGGCTAATGAGTAACAGGATCCATGAGCAATTGGATCGTCATCTCCCTAGGTGTTGGGCGCTGCATGGAGTCAGGGTCTAACAATGATCACTGGTATATTCCCAGATGTTGAGATTCAGTGTCACAGTAATTCAGTTTTGTTGTATGTTAACAAGAGCTGATTCATTGCTATTCACTGTATAAACAATTCATATTTAACAGGAAATTTAAATAAGTGATATGACAAACACTGTTTTATCCACTCAGGTTACACAACTGCCCAAATAATTTACTATTATATTTGTCCAAAAACTTGATACATTTTTAATTTTTTAAATTAAAAAACTGATAATTTTTCCATCATATTTCTATCTGTAGTGAATTAGGACATAGAACTTAGATTCAGGAGATCTGTGCCATATTACAGCTATTGTTCCTAACCTGAATTATGATACCGAGCAAGTAATTTAATTTGCCTATGTTTTGATTTTCTTATCAATACCAATACATACTTAAAATTCTTTGAAAATGCTAAATTCCAAGGATTGTTTTCATTTTTACTATAATGAGTGTACCATTTTCAGTCGCTGAATTTTTCATGTTGCAGTTATTGAAATCTGTCACACTTGGAAATTATGTCTGCCGTTCAAAAAAGTAGTGTCATGATATGAAAAAAACCCAAAATGACAAGGTGCATTAAAGTCGATAAATGTAAGCTTTTGTCCAAGTTTTCAGCTGCTGTATTTGTCTCCCATCGAATTCTTCAAATAAAGTGGAAGCAAGATTCACGGATTAAGTGATCATATTTTATTTTAATTTTTTCTTTTAGATAAATCCAATAGTTAAGAAGTTGCAAAAAATAAGTTAGTGGCTGGTTACCAAGTATGGTATGGGGGCCACTTCTTATGCTATCTCACATAATTTGTCAATGCAGTTTGGTCCTGATGTGCAAGGGTCTCTAATCCTGATTCAGCACAGTATTTCCACACTTTCTTGGAAACTAGATTCATTTAGTTTCATAGATAATAAAGCAAGTTTGTGTAATCTGACTTCTTCTATAACACAAACCATAGGATCTCCTTAATTGATCTCTGTAAATTATATCATGACCTTCTGCAAAAATTTCAGCTTTTCTAAAATGAATCTACTGCCTTTGGTAACTTCTTCAAATGATCTATAAATGATAACATTAACATTTTGCATAAGATTAGAGTAGAGTAGGACTGGAAGGCAGGAACTGACTAAACCACCCCCGCCAAGTGTTAGTCCAACCTCCTCTTGACATTTTCCATGGATGGAGATTCCATAACTTTTCTAGGTAACCTTGCCCAATGTTTGATGACCTTCATAGTCAAAAATTCCCCCTAATCGCCAACCTGAATTTCAGAGTGTTCTTACATGTTACAAGCAGTGCATGCTAACTAAAAGGACAGTGTTAAAGTTTTCATGTGCTGTGCGCAGTTGCACATCTAGGGTTAAAAGCGTCTCTCTGGCCTTTCAGTAAAGGACTGGCAAGAAGGGCTTGGAACTGACAAGATACTCACTGCCTCTCCAGCTATCTAGCTCTCAAGCAGTAACACATACATACACACCCCAACCACGCAGACACCCTGAGAACATCCCCAGCACAACGCCCCTCTACCAGCACACACACACACAAGCTCCCACACCCCCAGTCTTGCCTTTGGCCAATGAGCAGCAAAGCATGGCACTGGGGAGGCAGAGGCAGCAGTGGGTGCAATTCCAGAGTGTGCAGGGCCGTGCGGAGCCCAGGAGTACACAAGGAGGACCCCCCATTGCTGCTGGGGTGGGGGCCAGTCAAAGAGGCATGTATATACACTCCCCACTCCTATGGCAACAGGAGTGCTTCCTCCCTCCTTGTGCATGCTGTGGCTGTGTGCATGTGTGTGTACATGTGTACAGTGGGAATATGTATGTTTGTGTTTGTGCTGTGGCTGGGGGGGGAGCGGGGGAGAGGGGGTCCTGTATGTACCTGTGTCCCTCTGGGCCTCCCTGAAATCCAGCAGCTTCCCTCCCTGACTTCACCTTCACCTTCACCTTCACCTTCACCTTCCCCCTCCCCTCCTGTTGGGCCCTCCTGCAGGCTGTCATCTCCCTCCCTCCCTCCTCCCCTCTGTTTCTTCACTCATCAGCTTCTGCTCTGCTGTCCAGCCTGTCATCCCAGGGGTATCAGAGTCCAGGACAGCTACTCCACCTGGAAGTGGCACCTTCTGGCATATTGGAGGATCAGAAATTTGTCATTTTATCTCCCTGGACCATTTAAAAGTGAAGCTAAAACAAGCTGCCTAACTCAGCTCAGAGATAACCCTTGCCTCAAGTGGCATAACATTAAGATGCCTAGAGAGCACTTAGCACTTGTTAACAAGCTTGAATTTGTGAGTGCTCAGGTTTTAAGTGCTCTTAATACAAGCTAATTGCAATGTGCAATTTCACTCTTCCTCTGCTGCAGCTTGAGGCCATTGCTCTTGTTCTGTCCCTGCAGCCACAGAGAAAAAAATCCCATCTCTGTTCTTCCTATAATCACCCTTTAGGTATTTGAAGACTCTAATCACATCTCCTCTCCTCTCCTCTAGACTAAATAACCCTAGCTCTTCCAGCCTATCCTCATAAAATGTGCTTTACAGGCTTCTAATTATTTTTATTACTTTTTGCTAGACTCTTTCCAATTTGTTCATATCTTTCTTCAAGTGTGGGGCCCAAAACTAGACACAGTATTTCAGGTGACACCTTACACAATGGATAGAATAGAAGAATCACCTCCCTTGATTTGAAAATGGTACTCTTGTTAATACAACAACTCAGTATGCTGTTTGCTTTTTTTTGCAACAAGAACACACTGCTGGCTCATATTAAGCTCATGGTCTACTGCAGTAAGGCCAGTCTTTTTGGCATGCATGTCACAAATTAGCTCCTCATCCTCCTTAAGTGCCATTCTGCTCTCCTTCCTCTATCCCATCTCCTACGCTGCTTTCTGCTTCCTGCTCAGTGCTCCTATTCTGGTCTCCTCCTCTGCTTTCTGTTTCCTGCCTATCTACTGTTGTACTTCCTGTTCCCTTCCTGATCAGTTTTTACCACACATGAGGCTGCCTGTGTCACCTGAGCCATAGGTTGCGACCTCTGGTCTGTTATCACCCCTAGATCCTATATTTTGGTCAGAATGTCTCTAGTTTAAGCTTCCAGCTGCTGGATCTTATATTTCTGTCAGTTTAACTGAAGGATCCTTCATTATTAAATTTCTTTTCTATATGTACATATATGCAGATTCTGATCAAATCCTTCCTAACAGATAATGTCTCCCAAGTTTTCTTGCTTTATTTTTTGTTTTCTTTTACTATGAAGCATATTTTTACTAGTTCTTTAATAATTATTCTGGGTCTTCTCCAAAATTTGTCCAGGTTATCAACATCCTACCTGAACCGTGGGCACCAAAGTAAATACAATATTCCAGGTATAATTCGGAAAAAAGCCAGATACAGAGGTAATATATCTTCCCTACTTCTATCTTATATTTTCATGTTTATAAATCCAAGGAACAAATTAATCCTTTTGACCACAGTGTCATTGACAGCTTATGTTCAGCTGATTATCCATTATAGGCCCGAAGTTATTTTTAGAATGATTGTCTCCAAGGATAGCATGGCCTTCCTTCTGTGTTCTGACATATATGACTTTGCATTTGGATGTATTGAAACATATGTTGCTTGCTTTTGCTCATCTCACCAGTTCAGCCAACTATCTGTGACCTGTCATCTTCATTGTTTACCATTCCACTAATCTCTGTCTCATCTGCAAAGTTTATCACTAATGATTTTCTTTTCTTTCCATCCACTGATAAAAATGCTAAGTGTACAGCCAAGAAGTAGTATATGCAGGACCCTCCTAAAACACAGACATTTAATGATGCTTCCCCAATTAGAATGATATTTTGAGACTTAGCCTGTTTTTAATTTATTTAATGTGCACCATATTGATTCTATATTGTTCTAAGTCTTAATCAAAATATTATGCTGAACCAACCCAAATTCCTTCCAGTCATCTAAATGCATTACATCAATACTATTACCTTTATCAACTGAACATGTAATCTAATTAAAACAGATACCAAATTAATTCGGGTTTCATAAACCCATGTTGTCAGACATTAATTATATTAGCATTCTTTAATCCTTTATTGATTGAATCCTGTTTATACTTCCATTATTTTGCCTGGGATCACAGTGAGGCTGACAGGTCCATAATTGCTTGGTTCATCCCATTTATCTTTTTAAAATATTGGCACAACATTAGCTTTCTGGCAGTCTTCTTGAATTTCCTCAGTTATTAAAAATCACCATTAATGGTTCAAAATGTTCCTCAGCCAGCTCTTTAAAACTCTTGGATGTAAGCTATATTCTTCTTGGGCTTTTGACTACAATCAGGGTTGTAAACTATATTTCAATTTTAGTAGCTATTACTTTATATCCTTCTTAGGTGCTGTTGGAATTAAATATATCTTTTCATTGTCAGATATAAGACTATATCCTCTGTCTCTTCCTCAAACACAGAACAGAAATATTTATTGAACAGATATACCTGTCTGCATTATTTTGACAATTTTACTTTTTCCATTAGCAATGGACCAATATTATGTTAGTATTCATTTTGGTCATAATATCCTTGAGAAACTTATTTTATTCCATAGCTTTCTACTCATATCTTTAAGATGTTTTCAGCTGTTTTCCATAGATGACTTAGGGGGCACACACAGATTGGTAATCTGAGTACCTAGATGGAATATAAACAGAATTTTTAAACCTAAATTGTAACACATGATCCAGAACACTCCTTATTCTAGTAACATTTCACCAGTTCAAAAATCCTCTGATGGGCTTAAATTAATTAATTGCCTACATTTTGTTTTAGCAGACTGTCCAGGCACCTAAACTTAAGCTTCTGGGCAAGCAGAGACAAGATCAGTTTATGAAATGAGTCTCCTGGGTCCTAAGAGTGCCCATTTTGATGTTTATGTGCTGAACACACCTAACATACCAACAATATTGATTTCAGTACAAAGGTTACTTTCACTTAGAAACATAGGTAAGAACACTCACCCAAGAAGTCGGAGTCCTCTTCAACTTGAGAAAATTCAAACATCTCCACATATCAGAACATATGTCTCCTGCCTTCTGTTTAATCTTCTCACTGTGAAGCCTAGAATTCAAGAATCCAGAAAGATAATAAGCAAGAGGGAACCTTACTCTGTGGCTTAGTGGTTGTAGATTTCTGCTGGAGTGGGGAACCTGGTCACTGTCCCAAGCACTGTTTATGTATTTGACAAAAGACAGACACCAGATGAGTCACTATGGTCAATCATGGTGGGAATTGGAATTCCCCCCAAAAAACCCATACACCTTACTAAGATATGTACTGAAGGATCAAGGAGTAACAGGAGAATTGAAGGAGTACTACTAGATCTGATGGGAATCAATAGTGGGCTCAAAAGCGTGGATGCACTGTCAATAATATTTTTTCACCTTGATGTTTGAGAAGGTTATAAGAGCCATTAAAAGAAAAAGGAAAGGTATGAAGCTGAATGGACCACACCAGGTATTTGTGTATGCAGACATAGTTGGAGAGGAAATGGAAATGGTACAAAAGAATACAGAAATCATATGGCACATCCACACATGCAAGCATGTGCGCTTGCAGCAGTTCAAATAGAAGTGGTTTCAAATTTGAGCTGGGGCTTTTGGTTTCAGTGCATGTGTTTGGACATGCACTTTGTTGTGGAGCAAATTGCGCCACTTGGGGCAAAATAACCCTGCCTGGCTCCTCCTGAATCTGCAGTCAGGGGGAGCTAGAGCCTGGGGCCAGCATCTGTGCTGTCCCCAGCAATATAAAAAGCTGCCCTGTCCTGGCCCCATCCATATAAAAAGCTGCCCTGGCAAGCAGCTCAGGGCTACTAGCTCTGTGGAGCTTCTGGAGCCCAGCCAACTGATACCTGGGGACACTACCCCTTGTGCCAGCTAGATTGCTGCAGCAGCATCCCAAATCCATTTTTAAAAATACTGCAAAATCCATGTTCTTCCACAGTTAGAACAAAAAACCACTCTACACACACATATCTATACAGAGAGAGAGAGAGAGAGAGTGAGTGATAAGTTGTATAATGCTTTATTGGTATATGTACAATTTTAAAGCAATTTGGAAGCCTACCAGTGTTTCCATCATCATGAAAAAATAAATTCTAAAAACCTATATGTGTTGATGTGTGCTTTTGGTTTTCTTCACACATGATGGTTGTGTGATGGGGAAATGTGGTGTTTGCAGAAACGAGGTGAGAAAGGGTGTGGGGGAAGGTGGGTGGGTGGGTGTGGAGGGATGTGGTTTGGTCTGTGGGTAGGAGTGGGGCAATTGCTGGGGGACTGTGAGTGTGGATAACCTTGTGGGGGGCTGCTCAGAAGGGCAGCATCCCTTGGCCCCCACAGGGTGTACCCGACCCCCAGCACATGGAATGCACCCCCCACCCAGGGTCTTAGCTCCCCCCTGGAAGGCCACAGCCCCTATCCCCCACACAGCCCCAGTCCTCCTGCCCATGGTCCCAAGCACCCTGGAGGGCATGCCCCCCAAGGTCCCAGCTCCACCTTGGAGGGCCTGAGCCCCCCCACCCAGAGCCTGTAACTAACCTTTAACAGCAGCAGTGTGGGGACCATGCACTGAGCTCAGCCAGGTCCTGACAGCCCTGGGGCTGCTCCTGCTACTCAGCAGGTCTGGTCTTGTGGCAGCAGGACCCAGCGTGGCATGCAGGGACTGCATGCCAGGCCTGGCCATATCCTGGGGCCCCTCTGCTCCAGTGCAAAGCTGGACTAGCAAACTATAGGGATCTGGGCCAATTCCTTAGCCCCTGCAGCCCCAGGACATCCCCCCTGCCACTCCTCAAATCCCCAATTCACCTGCCACTCCTCACCCACCCACACCCATGAAACTCCCCCACCCCTGCAAATTACCTTGGACAGCACCAGGGGAAGCAGGAACACCAAAGAGATGCTCTAGCCAAAACCAAAGTGTCTCTTTTGGAGGACTGGCTCTGGGCATGGTCTTGAACCATGCCTAGCACCACTCTATTGTAGAGTGGGTTTCTTTAGGTCCCTGGACATCCAGGGGATTGCAGCACAGGGAACATTTTTTCATTCCACATGTGCCTCTTGTCCCACCTCAAAGGGGTTTGAGGCAGGGCAAGAGGCATGTGTGCGCTCATCTGGTCATGTGCATAGTGTCAGACACAAAAGCAGTTGCCCTTGCTATCAATGTCAGCAAGACCAGATATGATCACATCCAGAAATATATCTCAAGGGAGATAAGGACAAGGAATGGCAATGTATAAAAGGTAGGGAAATATAAATATTTGGGCACATAATCACTGAGTACAATCAAATAATTGTAGATGTGAAAACAAGAATTTAGTGCCTGTTGATCCTGGATGAAATAATGGCATTAGGGAAAAGCTCAAGAAACCTTAAAATTCAGCTTTATAGCGCAATTGTTCAATCCATCCTTTTATACAGATGTGAATACTTGGCACTGAAAAAAGCAAATAGAAAAAAGCCTGAAAGTGTTTGCAAACAAAGTGCTAAGGAAAATATTTGGTTCTGTATAAGAAAATGGAGTATGGAAGAGGAGAATGGAAGAGGAGACATCAAAAGCTTGTGGACATTTACCAAAAAACTGGTGCCTTGAGCAAGATAAGAGCACAGAGAATGAAAAAGCAGGGCCAAGGGCAGATTATGAGGTCAGGGAAAGGAATGGCAAGGATGCAGGGGGGTGTAAGAGAGCTGTACACCATGAGATTTAAAACCAACTAATCAGGAGGTGCAGTGGAATTTCTATTCTGGGTTGCCAGAATCTGGAATGGGCATCCAAGGGAGGTGGTGTTCTCCCCTACCTTGGAGGTCTTCAAGAGGAGACTGGACAAGCATCTAGCTGGGGTCATCTGACCCCAGCACTCTTTCTTGCCCAGGGCAGGGGGCTGGACTCAATGAGTTACTGAGGTCCCTTTTACAGAGAGCCACAGGTAGACAAGGAGACACCACCCGAGCAAGACAGGTGACAAATGCAAAGAGTGCCCAGGTAAGAAACAGGGGTCCAGACAGTCTCCCAAATCGGGGAGTGGCACATGCAGCTAGGCAAGGCCTTAAATGCCTATATACCAATGCTCATAGTATGGGGAACAAGCAGGAGGAACTCGCCCTCAGAATAGCCAGTTCAGACCCAGACATAATAGGGCTTATAGAAAAGTGGTGGGATTCATCCCACGACTGGGTGTTTAGCATCAGGGGCTATAGGCTTTACAGGTGGGATAGAGAAGGAAGAAAAGGTGGCGGTGTGGTGCTCTATGTCAATGAGCAATACACATCCTCTGCCAGCAGAATGGGGTCAGAGGAGGGGCAAGCTGAAGTGCTCTGGGTCAAGATACAAGGGGGCCATGGGGAGAGGGATCTAATGGTGAGGGTCTACTACAGACCCCCCAACCAAGGGGAGGAGCTGGACCGCGAATTTTCGGGCCAGCTTGCAGAAGTGCTTAAGGCAAGGGATGTAGTTGTCATGGGTGATTTAAATTACCCAGACATCTGCTGGGAGGAACAGCCAGCCAGGTCGGACCGTTCCAGGAGGTTCCTGGCCGAGATATAGGACCTCCACTTAATTCAGGAGGTGTACAGTCCCACCAGAGGAAATGCCCTGTTGGACCTGGTCCTGGCCACAGGCAATGACCGGTAAGGAGCCTCCAGCTCCTTGACCACCACCATCCAGCGCAGGGTGTCAAGGGCCTGCAGTAAGGCGGTAGTCTTAAACTTCAAGAGGGCCACAAGGGCATCCAGGAATGCCTGATTGCCAAAAAGGCTGCGTACAACCAGTGGAAGGGGGGTGCTATCTCCAAAGAGGAGTATACCTCCTCTGTTCGGGCCTGTAGAGGGGCTGTCAGGAAAGGTAAGGTGGACATAGAGCTAGGACTAGCATCCAAGATCAAAGATAATAAAAAGTTCTTTTTCAAATATATAGGGAGGATGAAGAAAGCACCGGGCAA
>NW_017728947.1:65632567-65637035 GCF_001723895.1 Crocodylus porosus | reverse complement strand
CATGTGCCAGATGTTTGGAAGATAGCCAACGTGGTCCCCATCTTTAAAAAAGGGAGGACCCGGGCAACTATAGGCCTGTCAGTCTTACCTCAATCCTAGGGAAACTCTTTGAGAAGATCAAGGAGCACATCTGTGATGGGCTGGCCTCAGGGATGATGCTCAAAGGCAATCAGCATGGTTTCATTAGGGGCAGGTCATGTCAGACCAACCTGATTGCCTTTTGTGATCAGGTCACAAAAACATTGGATGCAGGTGTTGCCATGGACATAGTCTTTCTGGACTTCAGCAAGGCCTTTAACACTATCTCCCACTCCATTCTCATGAAAAAACTAGGAGACTGTGGCATTGATGCCTACAGTCAGATGGATTGCAGATTGGCTGAAGGGTTGGACAGGTCATATTCGACCTGGGGGGAAGTGGGCAGAGGAGTCCCCCAGTGCTCGATCCTTTGGCCCGTGCTGTTCAATTTCTTTATCAGTGATTTAGATGATGCGGTGAAAAGCAACCTGTTTAAATTTTCTGATGATACCAAAATTTGGGGTGAGGTGAGCACACTAGTAGGGAGGGAAAGACTTCAGCAAGACCTGGCTAGGTTACAGGGGTGGGCTAACAAAAACAGGATGCATTTCAATACTGACAAGTGCAGGATGCTGCACTTGGGCAGTAGTAACCAGCAGCACACTTATAAGATGAGGAACTCCCTTCTTGAGAGGACAGAGGCAGAAAGGGATCTTGGAGTCATTACTGACACCACGATGAACATGGCCAACCATGAGAGGTCATGGTTGGCAGCGCTAACCGGACCTGGTTGTGCACCCACAGGTGCATCTTAAGTAGGGCCAAGGAAGTGATCCTTCCCCTTTACACGACACTGGTCAGGCCACAGCTGGAGTACTGTGTCCAGTTCTGTGTGCCCACTTCAGGAGGTATGCGGACAACATGGAGAGGGTCCAGAGGAGGGCCGCCCGCATGATCTGGGGACAACAGGGCAGACCCTACATTGAGAAACTGCGGGACCTGAACCTGTTCAGCCTTCACAAGAGAAGGCTGAGGGAGGACCTGGTGACCGTCTATAAACTCACTAGGGGGGACCAGAATGGTTTGGGAGAGACTTTGTTTCCCCTAGCGCCCCCTGGCATAACAAGGAATAACGGACATAAGTTTTTGGAGACTAGGTTTAGATTAGACATCCATAAGAACTACTTCACAGTTTGGGCCGCTAGGATCTGGAACCAACTCCCAAGGGAAGTGGTGCTGGATCCTACCCTGGGGGTCTTTAAGAAGAGGCTTCATGCCTACTTGGCTGGAATCATTTGAGCCCAGTTTTTCTCCTGGCCAGACAGGGTGTCGGATTTGAACATCTAGAAGGTCCTTTCCGACCCTACTTCTATGATTCTATGATTCTATGAACCATAATGCTAATGAATCTATGACTCTATGAATTTCTCTCTCCTTCTTATGGTCTTGATGTTCCATTAATCAAGCTAGAGAAGGTCCTTTGGGTAAATTTGATATATTTTATTAGACCAACTGAAAACTTTTCTTAGCAAGCTTTTGGATTTAAAAACCCTTCGTCCAGCTGGGGAAGTATCTGCCCAATCTTCATCAATCTGCAGTTGATGGAATGAACTTAGAAAAAAATGTCCAACTATTTTTATCCCTAATAAAAAATATCAGATTTGCCCAAAGAACCTTGACTGCCTATGTCCTTAGACCATCATAGCTACAACCTACACCCCATTAATCAAGCAACCCTTTCTTCCGCAATTTTGATGTCTGTTAGCCATTTCTGGTAATATCTCTCTTGTGTTTCACAGCCCTGAAGACTAATTTTAGCTCTACCTAAAATAAAACTTTAATCTTTAATGCAGGTTTGTTAATATTAACTCAGGTGAACATTAACTGAAGCGTAAAAATGACAGACAGTGAAGTGTTGGTTTCACTTTAAAGATGCTTATGAAGGCTAGATTTTATTTTACAGAACTGAATGACAAATGTATATTTAATTATAATGACTACAGGAGTAACCAAACAATATATTTTAACTTTTTTTACCTAATTTGTTGTGATTTTTACATATCATCTTGTAAATTAATGTGCATTCCTATAAATTTATATTTGTTTTTGCTTTGATTCTAAGCTGAATAAGATAGTAAGAGGCCCGTAGCATATTAATAAAACTTCTAGTTTCTCTCCAACTGGATAAAAATAAGAGTTGTTTTATATGATACGATGCATCACAAGATCAGCACCCCCTTTTTCAAATTTCTAAATCCACCCATAGGCAGGGCATATTGCAAAGACCGATTAGGGAAGTCATGTAAGAAGCATTTTGGAAGCTGAGGTGGAGGGTATCAGACCGCAAGGTAGACCAAAGAAACAAAGGGAAGATAACATCTGGAAGGGATAGGTGAGAGAAGATTGTGCAACAAGGTGAGAGAAGATTGTGCAGGACAGGAAGAATGAAAAGCTGTAGTTGAGGTTGTTATAGACCCTTAAGGCCTGTGAGATGTGAAAGGGAGAAAGAGAGAGAGAAGGAGTCATTGGATTTAAAAAAAGAAATAGCTTTGGGAACAGAAACTAAGCTTTCCCCCCTCCCAACTCAGTCTTAACCCTTCCCCATGGAAATGAAAATGTTGTGTAGAAGACAGGAGATAAAACTAGAAAAACCTAAATGGTAAGATGCATGAAACTTTCAGCGGGGCAGCAGGTGAGAGGAAGGAGATAATGGCATGCTGACTGTGTCTTAATTTAGCACGAAGCTTCCAAAAGTGCTGTTCACTAATTAAGATGCACAGGTGATGTGTGTTGGTGTTGTTTAACAATGATGAAAAATATGGATCAAACTTGATTCTCCCAATAATATTGAAAGTTTACAAGGCTTTGCCAGCTCACTTGATTACTTTATGGTTATAGGCCACCCCTCAGATTTAAATGGTGTTTTTATCTGTTATGTTTGGTGGAACTAGGTTTTATTACTTCATGTAATATATTTCTTGTATAGAAGCTTCTGGAAGCATGATCTAGAGAAAAGGAATTCAGAATGGATTAATGTTACCCTATAACTGCACAAAGTATTTTTGCTTGGGTGATTGGAAGTTTTAGCTAGTGCAGGTAATTTGGCATGGAGGTAGCTCTCCATCCTGCACCCAGCCAACTGGAACTGACAGGAACTAAGGAATCAGGAGCCAGGAGCAGTGGCGAGAGAAGGGATCTGGGCACACATGTGTGCCCCCTTACCAGACCTGAGGCAGAGGCGAACACAGCAGCAGCGGAGCCAGCAGCGGGGGCAGCAGCAGCTGATCCCCCTAAGGTAAGTGGACAGAGGGACCAGATGCAGCTGAGCTGGATCCAGATGGGAAGCCCCCCGGATCCTTTTTAGCTGAGCTGGTAGGGAGCCGCACCGCGTGAACAAAGCACACAGACAGGGAGGGCTGGGAAGACTATCCCCCAAGCTAGGGAGTACCCCCAGGGTTAACCCTCTGGAAGCAGGCTCCAGAGGTACTGGATCCCCCCAGAGGGGGAGCGTAGGGGGCAGGACTGCCAGCAGGCACTTCCGGGAAGACTGGAGAGCCTGATTGGCTGATCGGGGCAGCGGCAGGAAATTCAAACCGTGGCCTTTAAAAGCCTCAGTTTGATGTAGCCCCCAGCAATTGGGAGCCAGGAGCAGTGGGAGAGGAGGGATCCAGGCAAACATGTGTCCCACACACACGTGTGCCCTCTTAGCAGGCCTGAGGTGGAAGCGGATGCAGCAGCAGCAGAGCCAGCAGCAGGGGCAGCAGCAGCTGATCCCCCTAAGGTAAGCGGGCAGAAGGACTGGACGCAGCTGAGCCAGATCTGGAGGGGAAACACCCTGGATCTGTCTTAGCTGAGCCAGTAGGGAGCCACGCTCCTGAGCAACGCTGCGTGAACAGAGTGGGCAAACAGGCACGCGAGCAGGAAGGGCCAGGAGGGAGACTCCTACAAGGGCAGGGTGAAGGCACTGCACTAAGCTAAAAACAAGCAGCAACTCCTATGATGGTGTTGACGTGGAGTGCTGGGACAGGTCCTTCAGGTGCCTGCCTTAGGGCCCTGGAGGCGAAGGTGAGGGAGCTCCAGGAGGAGGTTAGCAGGCTGCGGGGAATCAGGGAGGTGGAGGAACAAATTGACGGCTATTTCCTTTCCCTGCAGGGCCCCACACCCAAGGAAGAAGCACCTCAGGAAGTGCCCTCCACTGCAGAGTGGCAGAAAGTCACCTCCAGAACCAGGGCTGCTTGTAACACAGCAGTACCAGTTCTTCCAGTCTGGCTGGAGAACAGGTACAAGGCCCTGGCAACACTGGAGGAGGAGGCAACCCCACACTCTCCACTCTCTGAACAGGCCGAAGGAGCTAAGCAGGCCTGGAGGAAAAAGCATTGAGGGATCGTCATAGGTGACTCCATCATGAGAGGTACAGAGGGCCCCATCTGTCACCAGGACCCCTCAACAC
>NW_017728947.1:65631259-65632397 GCF_001723895.1 Crocodylus porosus | reverse complement strand
GGTCAGGGTAATGGTGTGATTAGGGGGCCAGTGCACACATCCACAGGAGGCCTCAAATGCCTCTACACAAATTCTCGTAGTATGGGAAACAAGCAGGAAGAACTTACCCTCCTGCTAGCTGACACCAACCCAGACATAGTGGCACTCACTGAAACGTGGTGGGACCCAATGCATGACTGGGCGGTGAAAATCAAGGGCTATAGGCTGTACAGGAGGGATATGACAGTAAGGAAAGGTGGGGGTGTGGCGCTCGATATTAAGGAGGAATATAAATCCTCACCAGGTAGCACAAAGTCAGAGGAGGGGCGCACTGAAGTGCTCTGGGTTAGTACACAAGGCAGTCAAGGCGAAAGAGACTTAACAGTGGGGGTCTACTACAGACCACCCAACCAAGGGGAAGAGATAGGCCGGGAATTCTTAAGTCAGCTCACAGATCTAGTTAGGTCAAAGGACGTGGTTATCATGGGTGACCTGAACTTTCCAGACATCTGCTGGGAAGAGCAGTCAGCCAGGTCTGACCACTCACATAGGTTCCTACCCCAAATGCAGGACCTCCATCTAACCCAGGAGGTGCACAGCACCACCAGGGGAGATGCCTTGTTGGACCTGGTGCTGGCTATGGGTGACAACCTGGTGAGGGGGCTGTGGGTGTTTGACCACCTGGGTGACAGTGATCATCGCCTGCTGGAATTCACCATCCAGCGCAAGGTGGCAATGGTCTGCAGCAAGGCAGCAGTCCTTGATTTCAGGAGGGCAGACTTCAATGAGCTAAGAAAAATAGTCGGGGAAGCACTGAGGTCCTGGAGGGGAGGGGAGCCAAGTTTCAAAGAAGACTGGTTGCTTCTTAAGGAGACGATCCTCCAAGCCCAAAGGGAGGTAATCCCAACATGGATCAAAGGGGGCAGGAGGGCACAAAAGCCCCCATGGCTCACCAGAAGCATCCAGGAATATCTTTTAGCTAAAAGGAAGGCGTACACCCAATGGAAGGGAGGGGCCATCACCATGGAGCATTATACTGCTATTGCTCGGGGATTGTAGAATCATAGAAGTAGAGCCAGAAGGGACCTTGTAGATCGTGAAATCCAACCCCCTGCTTGGGCAGGAGAAAAACTGGGCGCAAATGACTCCAGCCAGGTAG
>NW_017728947.1:65629568-65630995 GCF_001723895.1 Crocodylus porosus | reverse complement strand
ATTGTAGGGTCTGCCCTGTTGTCCCCAGATCATGCGGGTGGCCCTCCTCTGGACCCTTTCAATGTTGTCCACATCCCTCCTGAAGTGGGGCACACAGATCTGAACACAGGGGGGCAGTCAGGAAGGCCAAGGCAGAGATGGAACTGGGACTAGCTTCCTGGATCAAGGACAACAAGAAGTCCTTACTTAAATACATAGGGGGCAAAAAGAAGGTACCGGGTAACTTGGGGCCCCTGATAGACACGCTAGGAAATTTGGTTGTCAGAGCAGATGACAAAGCTAACCTATTCAACGACTTCTTTGCTTCCATTTTCCTGAGCAGGAACCAGATCACCCCCTCACACCGGGCCCCCCTCAGGCCCCAGGGGAGGCGCACCTAGTCCAAGGGTCAGGGAGAATCTAGTCAGGGAACTTCTGGAGGGACTGGGTGTATTTGAATCAGCTGGTCCGGATGATCTCCCCCCTAGAGTGCTGAGGGAATTAGGTGAGGTCATTGCGGGACTCCTGGCACGGCTTTACGAACACTTGTGGTGCTCTGGCGTGGTGCCAGAGGGCTGGAAGAGGACCAATGTGGTTCCCATTTTCAAAAAGGGGAGGAAGGAAGACCTGGGGAACTATACACCAGTTAGTCTTACCTGGATCCTGGGTAAGCTTTTTGAGAGAATTATTCTGGCACATGTCCACAAGGGGACAGCAGGGGAGGTTACACTTAGGGGCAACCAACACGGGTTCATTAGAGGCAGGTCCTGTCAGACCAACCTGGTGGTCTTCTATGACCAGGTCACAAAATCCTTATAAGCAGGAGTAGCAGTGGACATAGTGTTTCTGCACTTTTGGAAGGCCTTTGACACGGTCTCTCAGCCCATTCTCATTAAAAAACTGGGGGACTGTGGTGTCAACACCTACACAGTCAAATGGGTCACCAACTAGCTGGAGGGCCACACCCAGAGAGTGGTAGTGGATGAGTCATTTTCGACCTGGAGGGATGTGGGCAATGGGGTTTCGTAGGGTTCAGTCCTCGGGCTCACAACTGTTCAACATCTTCATCAGTGACTTGGACAAAGGGGTAAAAAGCACCCTGTTCAAATATACTGATGACACTAAGATGTGGGGGGATGTGGGCACATTAGAAGGAAAGACTAGGCTACAATTGGACCTAGACAGGGTACAGGGGTGGGTGGACGAGAATAGGATGGAATTCAACACTGACAAGTGCAAGGTGATACACCTGGGGAGGAAGACCCAGCACCATACCTACAGGCTGGGGAACTCCCTTCTCATCAGTGCAGAAGCAGAAAAGGATCTTGGAGTCATCATTGATGCCAAGATGAATATGGGCAGGCAGTAAGGAAGGCCAACTGCACCTTGTCATGCATCCACAGATGCATCTCAAGAAGGTCCAGAGAGGTGGTACTCCACCTCTATGC
>NW_017728947.1:65604680-65629390 GCF_001723895.1 Crocodylus porosus | reverse complement strand
AGGAGGGATGTGGACAACATGGAGAGGGTCCAGAGGAGGGCCACTTGCATGATCAGGGGGCAGCAAGGCAGGCCCTACAAGGAAAGGCTAAGGGACCTGAACCTGAACCTCCATAAGCCTGTTACAAATTAGTCAGAGGGGACCAGCGGGCATTGGGGGAGTCTCTGTTCCCCCAAGCACTACCAGGAGTGACTAGAAATAATGGTCACAAGCTGGCAGACGGTAGATTCAGACTAGACATCAGGAGGCGCTACTTCACGGTCAGGGGAGCTGAAACCAACTTCCAAGAGAAGTGGTGCTGGCTCCTATCCTGGGGGTCCTTAAGACAAGGCTTGACAATCACCTTGCTGGGGTCCTTTGACCCCAGTACTCTTTCCTGCCATGGCAGGGGGTCGGACTTGATGATCTGCTCAGGTCCTTTCCGACCCTACTATGAAACTATGAATCTGGGTGTCTTTGATTTTCTTGTGTTCTGCTCTCTTGCTTTGGGTCTGTCATAAAGTAAGTATTTGTGCTTGGAGCATCCACTCTGGCAGTCCTTGTAATCTTCGGGGCCCTTCTCTCAGGTCCCTGGAATCTCCCCTGAGTGGGTAGCGCAATCTTCGCTGCCACATCCATCCATCCACCCAGGTTTATCTTAAACTGGTTTTGACCATTTTGAAAGTGGTTCATGTGCACTGAACTTCTGTTCTGTTATAGGTTTAAACCCATTTCTGATCCCTAGCCCAAGGGCTTAATCCCAGGCACACATTGTAATTGGTAGATATGCAATCCAAGCAAAGATAAGCATTCTTGAATAAAGCTATACAAATATTGATAAAAATAGAAAAGGGACTACCAACATTATTTATTTTAATCAAAGATCCATGGAACAATGGATTGGACCCAATTAAATTCCTATAATCAGAGAAGTGTTTCTTGCTTGCTGTTTCATCCCAATATTAAATTAATAACGTTGCAGCTTGACTCTTAAATACATCCCTATTCATATCTTTCCTTTTCCTAAGCAAAAGCCTGTGCTTCTTGAGCATAAACCTGCAAGTCTTGATCAGACTATGGGATATAATATACAGACACTCAGAATAAATTATAATAATGGTCCTTTCTAGCTAAAGGATATCTACATATCATTGGAAATATAGGGGGAGATAATACATGTGGAACTGTTTGAGGTATATTTTTCACAAAGCTAAATTCTGTGAATAGAACAGCCATCACTAAGTCTTCAGTGTTATTAAGTGTGCCTGTACAAGGCTGCTCCAACACACTGGAGTTCCAACATGCTGGATTAATCAAGTCTGCTGAAGCCTGGCAATTGCCGTGCTCCAGCAGCCTCCTGCATTTCACGTATCAGCGTCCCCACACTTAAAAATGATGGCAGAGCACTTGAACTAAAGTGCGTCAAACAAACTTAAATCTAAGCATCCCTGCCACCATTTTAAAGCATGGGGATGCTGATGTAGGAGACACAGTGGCACCTTCATTAGAGCAGCTCTGAGTGCCGCTCTAATTAAAGTGCTTGCCCCTCTCCCCCAGCCCCAAAGCACGTGTAAAAGTGTCCTAAGTGTTTGTCTCCTGCATATCATTTGGTGTGAAGTAGTTTTATACACATATAAATTTGTGTGAAATGTTTCCCCTGGCATTTTTTTTTCATTAGAAGGTCAAAGGCAAAGGTTGCTTTTCTGTCTAATGTGAAATATCTGATGGCAAGGTACTGGATTAGAAAGAACTTTAAACTTAGTCCAAAGAGGTGGTCTTGCATTTTACATAAAAGACACTAGAACAGGCAGAAAATAAAGTTTTAAAATACAGACTGACACAGGAAAGATCATCTATCCTAAAGGATAGTGTGAAAAGAATGACTAATACTATATGATTCAATTCTTTCTTTGTTCAAGAAAAGGAATGCTAATTTTTACAAACTAGCTTCACTTCAGATGTGAACTGAACGCAACTGTCTCAGCAATTAGGGATCTCCAGAGAGAATGGTATTTTGGCCAATCCCGTAATTTTTTTTCTGTGTTGATAGTTGTACCTATTAGCTGGAGATCCCTGAAGGTAATTAAACACTTGGAAATGTACTGGAGCTATATAAATAGGAAATTACTTTAGCTATTTGAACAATAATTATATTTAAAATATAACGACAGTATATTAACTTGCAGAGATAACTAATCTCCACAAATGCTAAATTCATCATAGGATCATTTGATGTCTGATCATCAGAATCAGTACCATTTTACTGATGATGATCCATACATCATAATACTGATGGAAGAGATTAGTCATTCCCAGCAAGTTAATGCTGTGTAGGCTTTTCTTTCATCCTTCCTTCTGCAACATTTATATCTGACTTAGTCGCTGCTGTTTCCAAGTCCAATGTCCTGCAGCAAATGTTGCCAGCAATACTGAATACTTCCAATTAGTAGTCCTCTACTTCTCTGGTAGCTAAGCAACTGACCTATGGTGAAGAATACATAATGATCTTCTGCATACCTACCTTGGCATATCAGGCAACATGTAGGCTTTAGAGCAGATACAGTCTCCCATGTTGATGATTGTGGCTTACAGACAGTGAATTATAAAACATCATGTTTAATACTGTTTTGTGTAATATTGTGCAGTTAAAGTAAGAAATCAACACTCAGAAACACTGGCCTATATACATCAGTTGTGTATTTTTTATTCAGTAATATTTATGACTGTTACAATATTTTTATGTCCTTAGTATGCTAGCAAATCAGCTGAACAGCATGGTGTTCTTAGATTTGCTTTTTTGTTTGTTTGTGTATTTATTTTGTTTTTATAGGGGTTGTCTCTGTTGGTGTTTATATACAACTGTATGCAATATGTTCATGCTAATGAAGAAGAGCTTTCAGGAAACAGGGATATGGATAAGCAGCATCTGGCTCATGCATAGTTAGATAAAATAGAGATGGTGCTAGCTGAGAGGGGACCTGTGTTATGAACCAATGCCTGAAACAATGGCTACACCCCTTACAGAAGGGGTTTTCCTACCAGTTGTCAAAGTGATTAAACAGCCTCAAAGTCATACTGGTTTCATAGCCTTTCCAACATGCCTAAATTCCAGAAATAACCTGAAATCTCTTCTTTTACCTCTAGCTGGTCAGATGACTACATCAGTTCTAATCCAGTGAAACTCTGCCAATAGTGATTTATATGCTAGTCACCTATGGTAGACCATACTACCTAGGGCTGACTATGAAAGTTGGGTGGATAATGTAGCAGTAGCACAGTGCTGCCTAAATACCATGGCTGAAATTGCTAAGGGTAGGAACAAATTGAACTTGTAAGGAGAAGAGGCATTCAAAATGTGCCATTTAGAATAATGTTTGAATTTTGTTGCCGTGGCTTTACGCCTTCTACCATATGAAAGAAAAACAAGTAAATTATTGGTAGATACAAAGTATCCATTTGGGTGCAGGTAGGATTCAAATAGAAGAACTTTCTTAGGTTCGATATCAGATTTTAAAAAGCACCAAATTTCAAAGATGCTTAGATTCAGGGATCTAATTTAGGCTAATCTCCGTAACAACTCAGAATACATGGCAAGCACACAAATTCTCTTCTGGAAATATCTCTGGACTCTTGTATCCAACTACTGAATAATTTCTTTGATGTACACAACATTGTAATATCTTCTTTTTTCCTGTGCAATTGTTTCTGATTGGTTGCAGGTAATGTGTCACAACATTTGAAAAGCAGAGAAGATTTCTGAAGGTCTACAAAATGCAGATTCATAACCATTAATGTTGTGGATTTTTTTGTATATGCAAGAACTGTTTATTAATTGCACATTTATCAAGGGAGCTCATTATTTTTAATCCACAATTGTCCTTTCACATCCTAAAATAAATGATCAATAAAAGCTAGAACCTAACATTTAGTTTCCTTTATTGAAACTACATGGTCAAGGTATCTGTAAAGTCTTTTTCACTACATGTCATAATTTGAATTGCCTAAGTACAGTATGCTAGGCCTTTTCTTTGGCTCTTCACAACAGGTATATGCAGAACTACACTGTAGTGTAATTCGTTATCTTAAGCTGAAACATATGTAACATACAGAAGTGGAAAATAGAAAACTGGCTATGAAAAACACTGAGTTTGCATTAACTTAATATATTTATAATATTGTGACTTGTATTTTTTATCTGGGTTAAGTACATATGTTCAAAAAGCCCAAGGCGGAATCAATCTAAATTATGGGGTTTTAAATGTTAGACCAGGTTTTGCTGTTTTTAAATCAGTCTGTGCGCTAAGCTTCTGTTCTGTTACGGGTATGAACTGGTTTTATGTGCCAAATTTCTGTTCTGTGACAGGTATAAACTGGTTTCTGATCACTTACACTGGTTAAAGTATAATTTCTGTATCTGGCCCTGGTGTCTAACTCCATATTCATTGGATCGTTGGATTTCATTGGGTTTACAGATGGAGCAGATTACAGTTTTACAAGCTACTTTCATTTAAAAAGAATCCCACTCTTCACATTAAGAGAGGAGTTTGGATGGGAATGCTTCCATGGCTTCACATTAAACCCTACTTTCTATGATATCACAGCTTCAGAAAGGGTATTTTGGCTGGGTCATTAGCCTCTGAGCTCTGAAACAAAATATCTACCTTCAGCTCCCAAGTGTAATACAAATATCCTTGATCTTGGATAAGTCATTCAACCTCAGCATTTTGGTATTTCATAGGGGTGAAAAATACACTGATGTCTGTGGGCTTTGGAGATACAATGGTTAGTGAGACTGTACAAAAAACAGTCAATAGACTAGGTTCAATAACACTGAAAAATAAAAGTATTTAAATAACTTTGAACAAAATCTGAAAATCTATCTTATCTATGATATTATTAAAAGAAAAATGATTGATTGTGAGGAATTTTTTTTCCTCTTGGTAATAACAAGCTGAGAAACAATTTTGTGTTTAAAACATAGGACTTGGGGGGCAGCTGTATAAAATCCTATGATAGATAGATAAAAACAACTGGATTATATTTCTGGTTATGCCTGAGATTTTATGTATGACATCAGAAGCATAAATCATATGGCCTCTCTCTCAGCCACATGGTTGCACTGCATCTTTCACAGAAGTTTCTTGTGTTAAAAATTACTGCAGCAATACCCGCAGATGCTGGCAATTTACACCAATGGACCAGACAAGAATTTGGTCTGATGTGAGAACAGCACTGTTAATGGGTGACTTCTAACACTTCTGGAATTCTTTATTGCGGGGATGGGAATGGGTGAAGGAGACATTGGGCATAAAGGAGGAGTATACAGGCATTGGTTGAGAGCTGAGGGAGAACAAGAAAATCAGGAGTGTGGTTTGGAAGAAGAATAAGACAGAAAAGAAGAAACAGCATTCAAGAACAAAATCTGAAGGGTTCATACACAGCCAGCAAAAAAGATTATCTGCAAGAAGAACAGTAGTAGAAAATTATTTCCTCACTTTTACGTTTTGTCCCCTCATCGTTGTGTTTGACAGAGCTGCTTTTTAGGTTTACTCATTGCAAATTTATTTAGCATGGAAAAAACCTCACTGGTGCCATTCTGTGTCAGCTGTCACAGTCACTCTGAGCATTATCAGCCTGTTGCCACCAGAGTGGTGTTCAGCTCTAAGTGTATTGCTGTCTGCCTCACAACGTGCAGATCACTTAGTCTCTCCAGCTCCCCTGGCCATGACAAGCTGATATCACTCAGAGTGATTGCAATTGCTGACAGTGTTAGCTCTGGTACTACCCTACATTAAATCAAATTTTAAAACACTAAAAGCATGTGCTGCCTAGTAAAACACTGCTGAAGAAAGTAGAAAAAATGCTTCTAAAACCTAAAAATTACTCTCTCACCACAATTTAGCTTCATTTTGAATCAAAGTAAATAAAAGGATAAATTGTACCCATTACACACTGCTTAGTATTGGTGACAGTATGGAGCTCCATCATTTAAGTAGCTCACTGTTAGTTTTTGTATGCCAGAGGGATTACACAATCTCCAAAGACCCTGGTCTCATCTGAAGCCTACTTTTAGAATGAGGTACACCTATGATCTTGGCTTCTTCCTGTGCTGATGCTGTTTGCTGTTGGCATAGATGGGAATCTACATTCATACATACAAAAGGTGCAATAATGGGGGAACTTTTTGTACCTTCCCATCATACACTTTTGCAAGAGGTAGGTATATTCTGATTCTATAGGAATTTTAAATCAAAATCATCATGTAGAAGACATCAAAGAAAATACAGGAGTTAATTATGATCATCCAATGTAAAATAAGAAAGACTCCTTATTTAAACATGGGTTTTTATATGAGGTTCGTCAGACTCTTAATGCTTGAGGTCCATTTCAATCTGTTTAATATGCAGAGCATTTAAATTTTACACATAGCTAATAGCTAATTCATAATTGTTGTGATGCAAAGGGACCATATTAGCCTGAATTAGCCTGATGCCTTGTATAAACAGGCCAAAGACCCAGTAACTTCTGCATTGGATTCAAACAGCTTTTAAGCTGGACTATTTAAAAATCATAAAACAGCATAATATTAGAACAGAAACTCATCTGGGATAAATAAAATCATGCTAAAAGTTTATCACATTTTTTCAAGTTTGCTTCATAAACAAAGTCATATTAAATCCAAGGCATGGACAGATTTAGAGTTATACAGTTTTAAAGAGGAATAAAAAGACTTACCATTGGAGAATGGATATCAGCTGATGCAGTGTAACTTGTAGCCCAGGGATTCTCAATAAGGGTGCTGTGATACCCGGGATGTCACTAGAACCTTTCAAAGATGCCTAAGCTGTAAGGAGAAAGGCAGATAAACATAGGCTTAGGCTTGTCCCTGTCTGGCTAATTCTGTTACTTAACTCCCCAGTTCCTTTGTAAGAAAGAAAGCACTATAATGTATAAATAGGTTTTTGAAACTGCGTGTCATTAAATTCACAAAACTTGAGTCCTGTGAGAGGTTCCTTCAATCCGAAAAGGTTGAGAACCACTATCCTAGCCCATAGTAATTTACTCCTGAACAAAATGGAAGGTAAGCCTTTTCAGGTTCATTTCTCTTGGGGCCTTGTCATATGTTCACTTGCAACAGCTGCAAATCTTTGGAAAATAGTGACCTATTAAAATTAGTATATGCTAAGAGGTAACCCTTGCCTGAAAGGCCAAAATTTTGTAATACCAGGAGGGCACTTAACACATACTAAACTGCTTGAATGTGGGTCTGCTTGTGTTTTAAGTGTACTCAGTCACTTTTAAACTGAACATGTGATGCCATCTTTACTTTGTGTTAGAAGCAAACGGGCAAAACAGTTAGACTTGATTCAGTTTCGCCATAGTAAGTCCTCCCAAGCTTTAAAGCAGTGTAACTCTTTTGTTGTCTCTATCCCAAATCTTTTAGTTAGGGTGTTGTTACATGTTAGTGTTAACACATGCTGCTAACTCTAATGAGTATTATGCTGCATTCAAGTTAGCATTGCTGTAAGCAGTCACGTGTTGAGACTTAATACCCTCTGTAACATGCATTGCACTAAACTGCCCCAAGAAGGCTGGTGAGCAGAGGTGTGGCTAGGAGTCTTACCCCATTCACTGGCTTTCTAGGGCAGTATAGGCTCTGGGATTGTGGTTTTTAGCCCTCCCCAACCCAACCTGAGTCAAGGCCCCAACAGTGCCCTCCTCCTGCCCTGATTGGAGTCTGACAGGCCACCATCAGGATCAAGGTTTTGCCAGCCTCCCTGGCTCAAATCACAACCCTCCCCCCGGTCCCCTTGAGCCCTCTGAACTGAGGCCCTGCCAGCCTCCAGCCCAGATGAGTGCCCCACCATCCCTGGCAACTGGATCAGGGCCCCAACCAGCCCATAGCCCCTTGGGGCTTACCTACCCCCATATCCTCTAGGGACTTACCCCCAGCTCCTCTCCTCTGGCTCTCTGCCCAACTGTGCTGCTGACACAGGAGCACACAGGGAGGTGTAATCCACCCACCTGACACCACTGCTGCTACTCTGATTCTTGCACATAAGTAGGGAGCAGCTGGGGAACCACAGGGAGAGACGGGTGAGCAGGTTTTGATTTGAACCAGGTAAGGGTCCTCAGTCTGGGCTGGGGGGTGCATGCCAGCTCCTTTGAACTTGGGTTGGGGGGGGAGGGGTGCTTGCCAGCTCTCCAGCCTGAATAAGGGTCTGCTAGCCTCCTCCCCCAGCCTGGATTTGATCAGGACCCGCTCCCCCTTGTAGCTCCTTGGCAGCTCCCCACCCACATACAATAGCTGTTGGGGGCTGGGCTCAGCCTAGAGAGTGGCAGTGGCAGTAGGAGTGGCAGCATCAAGTGGGCAGGCACCTTCTCCTTGCCTGCTCCCACACCACCAGCACAGGTAAATGGGGAGTGAGGGGGGGTTAATATAGGGGGTGAGCCCCTAGGGAACACGGGGTGAGTGGACCATAAAACAGTGTGAGATCCAACAGAGGGTGGGACTGGAAGGGGTGAACCACAAGATGGGGTAGGCAAGGGGGTAAGCCCTAGTAGACCAAGATGTATGAGAGCAGGGGGTGAGCCCCAAGGAGTTGGGAGGTGGGGAAGTCGAGAATGAGAAGAGGAGGGGAACAAGGGGAGGGAATCTGCAGAGTATGGAGGAGAAGGGAGAGATTCTTACTTTAGGATTCCCTCACTGCAGGCTCTCCCTGATGTCACTCAGAACACCATACAGCATCCACTGGGAGTGGTGCTTTCTGGAGTGGGCTGGAGTCAAATTGCTCCAGTCTGAGCTAGCACCATGGAGCAGCCTGATATGAACACCAGCTGAAGATAATCCTCACCTGAAGAAGACTATCTTTGAGATGAGTAGCGGGTACTTAGCTTGACTTTTCCTGGTTTAATTTATGAACATTCCTGTTTTAAGAGCCTTTTACATATGTGAAAGAAAATATGTAACAACACCCTTAGTTTTACTAATAGCATTCTCCTGTATTTGGAGATGAAAATTTACCAAAAGATTTTACCAATGTCCCCTTGTCACTGTTTTCTGATCAAGACAATTGGGAAAGAAATAATCACCCACTTCACGGAAGTTTTAATTAATATTTACTTGCCCATAACCATAGATAGAACTGTATTTATTTTTTAGAAGTTTTTACTGATTTAATTCTCATTACTTAATACTTGAGGTTACACTTTTCTCTTTCTTAAACATCATCTGCCAGTTAATTATTAAGGAAGATATGCTAGTGAACTATATCTATGATTTCAAAGTATGGTCAATAGCGTTTCTGTGGTCAACAGATTTGCATTATATACATCCCATACAATTTACTGTAGTGGTTCCAAGAAAAGGAAGCAGAGGGTATTTCCTCCCATTCTGCAGGAGTGCAGCATGAATACCATGGCAATATATATGTAAGGGAAGTATTGATTCCAAGCATTAAGGGACCAGGCCTTATATCTGTGAGCGTTATCTTTTCTGTATAAGCCTCAGCACTGAGTGCCAGGGATTAAAAAGGGGGAAACCCCCTGAGGGACAGAAGGAGCAGAGATGATTATACTCCTGCTGGGAACAGCTATGGTCTTGTTGCAGCGGCCTGATGATAGTGAAAATTAGAGAGATCTTAGGTGGTAAAGATAAACCTCTTCTACCAAAGAAAAGGTAGTGATTTTGTTCTCTGTTCTCTGTTCATGCTTCTGTCGCTATAGTAAATGCTTTCGCTGCACATTAAGCACAAATTGGAAAATATTAACTGCTGATGGGACATAAAAAAAAGGGATAATTCCTTGTTGAATTAGACTGGCTTTTTCATGTCAGAAGGGTATACAGAGTAATACACTAGAGATGAGAGGGAAACTGAAAGTCAAAGGATGAATCTAAGTTGCTGCAGCTACAGCACCTTTCCTAAGTCTTATCCACACAGTCAAAAATATGCATTCTTGCAACCGGGGGAAGCTGAAAGTTGAGAATCTGAGCAGGCAATTTGGGATGGAACCTTTAGGAAATATTACTAAGCAGCAGCAATTGGGACATTAATGTTCATTTAGCTGTTCGCTCTCTTCTTCTCTCCCTGCCTCCCTTTATTTTTTCTTTTTAATTGAAATTCAGTAGAGCAGGACTGGGAGACCTGGTGAGGTTTTCACAATTTAGGAAGAGCTGCAGACACAACATAACACAATACAACAAAATCCCCTTTGAAATGTGATTACAATAGCTGCAAGTCTGTAATTCTCACACATTTTGTTTCTTTTTCTTAGACTGACATTATTAGGGGAAACTATTTGATTTTTCAAGTTCAAACTGAGTATTAAATCCCCTCTCTGAAATCAATGTGGTCATTGAAATCAAGAAAGTTTGTCAGAAGTTGCTGAATGGAATCCACTATTTTTGGTCCTAGGAAGCTATCTTCTGACACTAATTATCAACATGAAGTAATAATTCTCTCTCTGCAACATCATAATCTTTGCCTCCTAGCAACTAATTGTGCCATCACAAAAAGCAGATTTGTTTTTAATACTAGGAATAAAAGACTGAGGCAAATAAACTCTTGTGCAGCAAGTAACCTATTATTTGTTTCCCACACAAATCTTTATGATAAAGAAGGCACAGAACTTGCTAAAAATAAAGGCTGGATAAGACAATTAATTTATATTGAAAAGCATACATTTTAAAGATATTAAAGATGGCACAGCTGGTTTTAAACAACAGCGTATAGTAGGAGCTACCCGACCCGCTTAAGTAACAGATCTCCCTCGTCTCCTCCATTTCCCCAAATGAGCCATTCATTTTGGAATGGACCCTCAACTGGTGTAAGGCAGGCTTTATTCATCATTGTTTTACATCAGATGAGAACATGGTTCTTAGTTTTCAAACAAACAAAAATCGAGAAAAAGATTTTCACAGTTCCTGATGATAAAATAGATGGAACAGCACCAGCTGAAGTTCTTTCTTCTTCCCCTTCTCCCTCTAACACCCAGGAAACAAATCACCCAGATAGTCTTAGGAGATAAAGAGGAGGAGTAATTCATTGTGCTGGCCAGATATCTTAAACACCTCCTGTGTTTTCTGGGGACCAAGTGATGGGCATGGGATTTTTGAATTCACCAACTCTTCTCAACCTTCCACTGGATTTGTGACTATGGACATCCTTATTCAGGGCTATAGCTGAATGCTAGAATTTAACCAGGTTTTCCATATACAATATGGGTTCCTATACACGTGCTCTGACATGTTCTGATTAGAACATATTAGATCAGACTCTATTAATTGAGCCTGCTGGAGCATTCTAACCAGCCTTATTGAACAAGCTTTAGTCAAAGTGCCCCCATGGCCATTTTGAAATGCAAGACACTGTATATACAAGACATTGAAGTGTTTTAATTAAAGCAGCTCCCTAGAACCACTCTAATTAAAATGCTTCTACCTACCCCAGAGCACATGTATAGGTACTCTCTGGGCATTTCTACACATGCATGTGCCACAATAGCAGGCACTTTGAAAAGCACCCAGTGCTGGAGTGCATGCAGTTGTATAAGGAAAATACCCATCGGAGCTGAGAAAATGGCAGCACTGCACTTTGAACTAAAACACACGAGAGGTGCTTATTTCAAAAGTACACCGCCACCATTTTCTGCATGTTGATATGCATTTCTCCACTTAAACAACTGCACACGACACAGTGAAGTTCACATCAGCTTGTGTGCAGAGCAGATTCAATTAATCAAGTCTGCTCTGAAGTCCATTGTGGGATAAAAACCTATGTGTAAAAATGCCCTGCGAGTCCATGAACTATGTCAAAGAAGGGACGGAAAGCTCCAGGGTGAAATTATTTTCCCTCCTCCCAGGGACATATATGGCAGCAAACGAAACTTTCAGGTTTCCCCCCTGCTCTCCACCTATACACATGCATTTCCTAGTATTATACCTCCCTGTTTATTAGGGTTCAGTAGGCATATTTGAATACTTGAAGATTTATAAGTTCATCCTAAATCCTTTTCAAACTGACCTCTGTCAGCCCCTGAATTCCAAAGTCCTGCCTAACTATAAACAGGGGGGGATATTTATGCTTTACAGGGTTACTGTCAGGCTCAATTACTTCATGTTTGTGAAGTGCTTTGAAATCTTCAGATGAAAGGTAAAATTGATTGCAGAGTGGTGGAACTCACTGATACAAGGTGTTGTCGAAGCTGGCAATTTAAACAGATTCATGCAAGGTAGATCCATCAGTAGGAATTAAATGTAACAGTAGGACTATAATCTCCAAATAAGGACTTCCTAGGCCTTAAAGCTAGGGACAGAAATTACACATAAACTGGTATAAGTGATCAGAAACAGTTTCAAATCTGTAACACAACAGAAGTTCAGTGCACATAAACCACTTTCAAAATGACCAAAACTGGTTTAAGATAAACCTGGGTGGATGTAGTATCAGATGTAATTGATATAAGTTAAATCAATTTATTGGACTTCTCTCCCAGATCCCCTCCAGATTCAAGTTAACTCACAGTCCCCTAGGAACCCAGGATGCTTTGCACCTCTTCCACAAACCCTACCTCACAAGGTGGGCAGGTTACCCTTGGCCCAAGCTGTCTGCTTCAGCTTACCACCCCGTAGGGGCTTCTGGTCTGGACCACTGCACACATATGGCTGCATTTCCAGAATCTGTTATGGAACTAATATCTGTTCACTTGCTTATAAAATCTTAAACTAGCCTGCAAAGATTGAATAAGCTCAGTGTTGGGCTTTTTGACTGTCTATACTTAGCCTAAAAGCTGAAAGCTCTTAAGGGAAGAGGAGCATGAAACATATCAGTCTGGACAGGCTATGCTTAAATACTCTTGTGGTCTGTAACTGTGAGTTAAAGAATACTATGCTAGCTATGACTTAGCACATCATTCATTATGTCCTTGAGATTTTATATTCCTCCTACTGACTATCACCACCAGAGGTGCTAGCCAGCCAGCCACCCAGGCTTGCAAACAAAATATTGCTTCTCAGCGCTTGAGAGTTTATTTCTAGGAAATGATATCAGCAGCCTTGGCTCTTTTGCTTTCTTTCATAGTGTTATATTTTCATGAAACACGCAGAAAATGAAAATGCATTGTCTGGTGTATGGTGCTTGCCAGATATAGTGTGTACTTCAGGGTTTGATTTTTAAAAGAACACAATATGGTGAGCTCTTCTGCAAATATATCTCATCATTGGTACCTAAATGGAAGATGAATTTTCTGAAACTCTGGCCCCTTCTGTGGAAAATCCGGGAGCTACTGTCGTTATGGTGTTAGTCTATTTGACTTCCAAGTAACCTCCCCTGAGCTTCTTCAGGGAATTCCTTCCACAGAAAGGACAATATGAAAGGGGTCATCTTGAAACAAAGCTGGAGACAAAATTCCTCTTTTTACTCTTAGAATAGATGTAGCACAGGAAGTACTAATTAATGTTGTCACATCACCCTGCCAGCATTTCTCTTTTGGCCTGTTCAGGCCTTGGACTCTCTGCTGAAACACTCTGACAGGTTCCTAATTAGTACAAACATGAAATCATGACATAATATATTTTATTATTATATGTTTATATTCTGTTCATATATAATATTTATCTGTTTGCTGTTTTCAATAGGGAATACTTGATACAATCCTAGCAGGAAATGTCTGGATAGTAAGAAACACCTCACTTTTTCAGAGACAGGTAAATTTAGCCCCCAGTTATCTTCTGGTATCCAGAAGAGTCAGGCATTTCATTACCTATTCATGTTTAGTTTCTAGCTATCATTAATTCATAATGCCTTGAAGACATAAATATCTCTTTGGAAAGAAAGCACACAGCACCATTTTTTTATTTGGTACATTTCCATGTGTATCATGATATATTCAGTTATATATTACCTCGTCTGAATGCAAAACTGTTTTATATGCAGATTTAAGGTAATGAGCATTCAAGTTTAAAAAATGATTTTGGTATCCTGTAGCTTCTCAATAATAATATACTCTTACATTCCAACAGAGAAGGATGGATTATGGGTTTTTCAATTTGCATCAGGCATATTAATTGCAGAGTAGGGTTTCCACATAAAATATCAATGTACTGGAACAAACTGTTAATGTACCAGAATATGAACACTTACATTCATTTCTTGAGATTTAAAAGCAATCTTCTCTTTTTTTCCATACATCTGAATGGTATGGCTATGGGTTTTTTTTCAAGTCAGCTAATGAGAACAACGTAACCAATATCCCCCTCCCTGCCCCCCTTCCACTGGAAAACCTTAATTAGCTTAAGTGTTAATAGTGCTTTCCTACTCATTGTACTGGCAAACAATACAACAAGCCATTAGGGAAAGAAAATAATTTACAGGGTATGGAAAAACTTTTTAGAGTAGCTTTTAAGAAACATGCTATGGAAGATCGACTTTATGTTGTAGCAGCAAGTAGAGAAACACTAAACTCAACTTTTACTTGTATTATATTTCTTAACTGTGAAGAGAATCATAGACTAGTAAAAGTGTAATTGGAAGTTTTATCTGTGAAGTTAAGCTGGGAATTTGCCAATCAATTTAACTATATAAAACAGCAAGTTCTTTATTTTATCTGAATCACTTAAACTATATAAAGAATCCTAGAGAGGAGAACCTCTAAAATGACAAGTCATCATACAGTGACTTTTTTTCTGGATTTTTTCTCTATGGTGGAATTGACAGTTATTTTGGTCAAAATAATACAAATTGTGATTCGGTACCAAGTAAAATTCTTAATTGCATGATACTAATTTATATTAAATTCCCTTTACATCACTTTGGCAGTGCACAAAATGGGCTTAATATAACTTATATACACTTTCACTTTCTTTGCACTGTCAGAGTGGTAAAAAGGGACATGAATATAAATAGATATTAGATTGTTGCAAGTTCAACTTTAATGTTCTGTTTGAAAGAAAACCTTGACCCTCTTGTGCCCTGTTAAAAATGCTATATTACTCAGGAAAGTTTGATATATAATACTTGGGGAAGTGTTGAGTTCTATTGTTTCACAAGGTTTTGTTTTATTTTATGACTGTTTTGTCTCACCCTACTAAGCTTTAATGTGCCTTCAACAACAACTTCTCACAAAATGACAGCAATAGGACATGGGACTTTCCTTTTAAAACAAAACAGAATGAGAAAATATTTGAGTTTGAATGCCACAGCTGCAGGCAGAATTATCACACCAGGGAAGAGTGGAAATACCACCCACATAATCCAACCAGAGACCTGATTCATTTTGTGTCTGAAGCAATCACTGCAGTCTTACAAAGCTGAAATGAGTTTCCTTTGCAATCTTCGGGGGGGAAGGTGAGAATATCATGCTTACTGGTTCAAAGTAAAACTCTTTTTTTGCCTCTTATTTTCGTCCTTATTTTCCTATGATTTTCCAGTGGCTGCTTTGACTTTATATAGCATAGTACAGTGGAATTGAATGCAAAATAGGTCCTAAATGGGTAGGCAGGCATGCTTTTCCCAGACCTTTCAATCCCAAGTGAACTTGTATCAAATTATTTTTTTAAAAGCTGAATCCAATGAAGGACTTGGGTATTATGCTCCCTAACTTTTGGTTGCCTGGCCCCTAGAGTAGAAGCAAGTAACATGCTTTCTGTACATTGAATGGAGAGAACTAGGTACCTTACACTGTGATCTAAAGCAGCCTCTGTGCTGATCAGTACATTCAGCATGTGCTTTCCTAGAGATAACCAACAGGAGATTCTGAAGGAAAGGGTGAATCTTAAAACCTGTCCTTTGGATTTGCCACTCAAGGCAAAAGGCAAGTGCTTCCATCCTCTTCAGAGCCATAACTCTGAATCTTCTCTTGGAAACTCATCAGTCACCTTGTGCCTTTCTTTTAATGAACTGAGCAAAGCCACACATTTCCCTTTGAAAACTCAATTCCTGAAAAAGTGGAGCCAACATGTAGACAATTCAGGAAGCTGAACAGCTGAGTTCAGTTCCCTTCTCTTCCTCAGGGGAGTTCCTCATTGCTATAGGTTAGCTGGGTTGAGAGCACATGCTATCCCTCCAGCTGGAACTGTTTAACAAGGAATTCAAGATTCATTTAGCCAGAAAAATTAAAAAAAAATCCTGGCTATAGCTTGTTAGTTTAAGGCACTCACTTGGGAAAAAGGAGCCCTGGTGACACTGGGAGTAGTTGTAATCACTTTTTTGATGTAAGACACAAAAGAAGACTTGGGAGAAGGGACCAAAAGCCCAGATCATTTGGCATTTGAATGCTCTAACCACTGGGGTAGAGAATCGTGCTTCCTCCAAGTAGGCTATTATATATAGTCATCATCTTCTTCTCTGTGTTTGAAAAGAAAATGGTAGCTGCAACAGCATTTTGTGGTGAGCCTGATCCTGACTGTGCTTGTCAGGTATGCTCTGAGAACGCTTGCTGGTTTGAGTCCCTCAGGGAATTTCAGTGACCAAATGCTTAGTTTCTACATCCCAGGCAGGTTTAGGCATAAACAAGGTGTTCAGCTTCTCACCTTTTTCAAAAGGCAGTTCTGTACATGTGGGGAAGTGCAATTCCATACACTTGGAAAAGTAAAGTAAAAAATTAAAAATTTAGGAAACTACAGTTAGGCCTGCACCCATGAAAAGAGTTTTCAGGATCACAATTCTGGATTTAGGGTTAATTTAGGCACCTAAATCTCACTTGATCAGATCTGCTCTTAACCAACTTTGTAACATGTATGATAGTGTGTTTGGAGACTGCACCTTTGTCCCACATGAAAGTATGCAAAGATCTGTTTTCAGTAGCTAGAGAATCATTCATTCCTATAACACATTTATTTATTTTGCTGTCACTAGATAATAAAAAGTACAGAGATACTGACAAGTATTGATTGACACATTGTAATTGGGTTAAATTCTTAAAACCTTAATCTGAAAACACATATGCACATCTGTAACTTTACTCATGTAGAAATATTGGCAGGATTAAAGTCCAAATCAATACTTATTCTAGATTTGCATGCACTTCAAAAGCAATAGGATCAGGCTTAACGTTGATTAAGGTATGAAAAAGTGTGATCACTTAAGTTCATAGAATCAGAAAATTAAGGTTAGAAGGGATGTCAGGAGGCCATCTAGTGCAAACCCCTGCTCAAACCAGGACTGTCCCCAATTAGATCATTCCAGCCAAAGCTTTGTCAAGCCAGGCCTTAAAAACCTCCAAAGATGGAAAATCCGCCACTTCTCTAGGTAAACTTTTCCAGTGCTTCACCACCCTCCAATAAGAAAGTTTTTCCTAATACCCAACTTAAGCCTCCTTTGCTGCAACTTGAGACCGTTGCTCCTTGTTCTGTCCTCTGTCAACACTGAGAACAGTTTAACTCCATTCTTTTTGGCACCATCCTTCAGGTACTGGAAGGATGCTATTAAATCTCCCTAAGTCTTCTCTTTTCTAGACTAAATAAGCCCAGTTCCCTCACCCTCTCCTCAGAAGTCACTGCCCCAGACCCTGAACTATTTTTCCTGCTCTCCACTGGACTCTCTCCAACTAGTCCACATTCTTCCTATAGTGTGTGTGTGTGTGTGTGGGGGGGCAAAACTGGACACAGTATCCCACATGCAGCCTCACCAGTGCAGAATAAAGCAGAATAATTACTTCCCGGGATGTTCTAACAATGCTCCTACTAATGCAGCCCAGTATGCTGTTAGCTTTTTTGGCAACATGGGCACACTGTTGACTCCTATCCATCTTAATGTCCAATGTAACCTCCAGGTCATTTTCTGAAGAGTTGCAGCTTAGCCAGTCAGTCCCCAAGCTGTAGTGGTGCATGGGATTCTTCCATCCTAGGTGCAGGACTTTGAAGACTTTGCACTTGTCCTTGTTGAACATTATGAAATTTCTTTTGGCCCAGTCCTCCAACTGTATGAATCCTAGCCCTACTCTCTAGTGTATCTATTACACCTCTCAGCTTAGTGCCTTTTGCAAACTTGCTGAGTGTGCAATCTATCCCATCTTCCAGATTGCTAATGAAGATATTGAACAAAACCAGCCCCAGGACTGACCCCGGGGGCATTCCATATGATACCAGCTGCCAGCTAGACATTGAGCCATTGATTACTGCCATTGAGCCTGACAATCCAGCCAGCTTTCTATCCACCTTGCAGTCCATTTTTCCAACCTATATTTCCTCAGCTTGCTTGCAAGAATGCTGTGACAGACGGTATCAAAAGCCTTGCTAAAGTCCAGGTATGTGTGATTTTCCCCACATCCACAGAGTCATCTCACCACAGAAAGCAATCAGGTTGGTCAGGCATGACTTGCCTTGGTGAATCCATGCTGACTGTTCCTAATCACCTTCTTCTCCTCCAAGTGCTTAGAAACGGATTCTTTGTGGACCTGTTTCATGATTTTTCTGGGGACTGAGGTGAGGCTAACAGGTCTATAGTTCCCTGGATCCTCTTTCTTCCCTTCCTTAAAGTTGGACACTAGATTTGTCCATTTACAATTGCCTGGGACCTCCTCTTATCACCACAGGTTTTCAAAGAAAATGTCCAGTGGCTCTGCAATCACATCAACGAACTTCCTCAGCACCCTTGGTTGCATTGCATCCAGCCCCAAGGATTGGTACACGTCCACCTTTTATAAATAGGTCCTAACCTGTTCTTTCACCATAGTCGGCAGCTCACCTTCTCCCCAAACTGTGTTTCCCAGTGCACTAGTCTGGGAGCTGACCCTGCCTGTGAAGACTTGAGGTAAAAAAGGCATTGAGTACTTCAGCCTTTTTCTCATCATCTGTCACTAGGTTGCCTTGCCCATTCAGTAAGGGACCCACACTTTCCCTGATCCTCCTCTTGCTACTGACATACTTGTAGAAAGCCTTCTTGTTATCCTTCATGTCCCTTGCTAGCTGCCACTCGCTTGTGCTTTGGCCTTCTTGACTTCATCCCTGCATGCCCGAGCAATATTCGTATACTCCTCCCGAGTTCTTTGTCCCAGTTTCCACTTCTTGTCATCTTCCCTTCAAGATGTAAGTTACTAGGAAAATTACATATTTAAGACCCTTCAGTTTCCCCAGTGTGATTAAGCATTGTTTGTCAAAAGAGAACAGGCACAAACTAGATCATCCCCTGTTTTTACTTAAATATGCCAATACAGCATTAGCTGTATTTTATTACTTAATGCACTAAGGGGCCTTAACCTTTGAAAAGCTTGTCAGGCAATGCCTATGAACTCAGGCTAACAGGCAACCTAACCCGAAAAGAAACCCTAGTACATGGGAAAATAACTGTTCTGAGAGCTTTGGCATGGTTCTCGTTGCTAGGGAAACCACTTCTTTGTCTGTACGTGTTTAGAATGGCTGCCTCATTAGGGGCACTGAGTCTGAGAATCACTTCACACTACAGAAGAAAACAGAAATCGAAAAAATGGTGTGTTCACTAACTATTAAGAAACATACCAAGAAGTGAATAGAAGAGGTCCCATATGCATATATGTAAACACAAATGTGCACACAAATGCCCACAAACACAATAGATTACATTTTCATTTTGTTGAGGTTGCTAAGACGGGCTGAGCCACTTCATTCCTGCATGCAGTTTTAGCTAGGTGAAGGAATAAATAATTCTCTCTCTTCTCCCTGTTGTATTTCAGTCCCTTTTTTAAAGCAATGCACAAAGAATTGAGATGTGAATTTCATGTGTTATAAAATAATCCAGTTAGTTGGAAATATTGAGACACACTCATTTATTAAGGTCATGCGGTATGCTTGTCCAACCGCCTGAGAGTGCTGCGGCAGTGTTAAAGCAGATTTTATCGATGGATGCAAAGCGTAACATGTTTTGGAAAACCAGTGTGGATACATTTATTGCCGCCATCAAAACAGGGGAAATGGTAAAAATAAAGCAGTAAAAACTGCAAACATTACACAATGACAAGAGAGTAACTTAATGTTAACTGCTAAATTTTAATCGAGATATGAAAACAACCACCATAGAAATGTATGGATTGCAGCAGAGCTAGATGCAGTTTCAAGGCATTACTCATTGGTAATATAGCTGTGAATCCAAGCTCCCTTAGGTGCTCAGCTCCTGCTCTTGGCTGATGGGAAAAATCTTTGCAAACAGGGCAGAGCTGAACCTCAACCCTCTGCAACTTATAAATATCAACAAAAGGATAAGATTTTGCAGGCATCAACCCCACGCTTCTACGCACTGAATGGAAAGAAATCTATCCAGAATATAAGTACAGCAGTTAATGGACCCCCAACATCTTCTCTATACATATTTATGAGGAGGGCTAGCAAAATGGCTACCAGTTCCTGTTTTTGAACTCACACCAGATGTAAAAGCAAGTAGTGAGATACATGCACAGCAGTGTATCTGCCCAGGTGGTCTGTGTGATGGGTTTTTTTATTGTCCAAGAGATGTTAGCTCTGATATTAACTAGATTTATAAAAGAGTCTTTTGGAACTCTTCCAATTTCTCAATAGAAACACCCCCCCTCCCCAAAACAAAACTTTTCCCCTCACTTTTTCACTTTTCTTCAAATCATTGACATGTAAGATAGAGAAAAAAGAGAAATTTAAACTAACATTAATATTTGATGCTGCATTGTGTTTTATCATGTTGTTTCTTTCACTGAAAAAAAAAGCCAGGAAGTTCTTCACTAATGGTAATATCAGGGAAATCTGGAAAGGAATAAAGGGCTAGAGGTTACAACCAGAAAATAGAAGTAGCATTTGTCATGGCCCATACTGTCATAATGTTTATCCTATATCAAAAAATTCACAGTACCAGTGCAGACACACATTGCCCTTCCAAGTCTTTCTCAGTGGGCATGTCATCATTACTGAGCATTTATTTAGTACTTGTATTAGTTGTGCAGAGTTACTGTACAGTAGCACTGGCGAATGTTTTTTAAGTGATGTTACAGAACAGCAGCTTAATAATACTATGCAGTAGTGTATTAGCACTGTCTGTGCTGTGATGTACTACTGCATAGTATTATTCAGTTGCTGCATGGTCAGCATCTCATGTAGATGTGCCCAGTGAGTGGTAGCATGTATTGCTGTTTCCCCTACCACTAGGTGGCAAGTGAGTGCACATATCCCTTGTGCTGGTTTAGTCTCTGGAAGTCCCTGAGGATTCCCCAATATGGAAGAAAAAATCCATTAGGTAGTGAGCTAGGTAAAAATGACTTCTGTTACGCTCTGCTACCCCTATTAGCCTGCTGCTACCAACAGAATTGATCTGTCCCAGCTACTTACCTTGCAGGCCACAGTAGGCCACAAGCAAGAGCTCACAACTAAGAAGCTGCAGTCAAGGCACTGCTTGCAGCCTCTGGAAGTCAGTTTTGATTTGGTTGTCTGCAACCTATACAACAGCAAGGATGGATATTTCTTCAGGTTAACAGATGGGCACTTGTCGGAGGCGATGCAATAGTGAAATCTTCACAATCTCTGATTCTTCTTCTCTGTCAATACTACCTGTGCTGAAAAGGTGGTTGCTGTATGGAAAAACAAGGTGTCTAAACTGTTGTGGGAATTACTCCAAACCATGGAGCAGAATTTCTGTTCCAGGGAAATGAGCAGTAACTGGTGGGAGCAGATAGACCAGGTTATTTGGGACAATGAACAGTAGTGGATGAACTTCTCCATATCTTGGGCAACCTTCATGGAGATCTGTGCCTAGGTGGCACCCAGCTTTAAGTGACAACCTACAGGGATGAAGGCTTCTAACTATGAAGAAGCATATTGCCATCATAATATGAAATCTTGCTACTTTTGTTAGCTTTTAGAGCATCACAAATCCATAGCAGTATTTGCTCTAACAGCTGCCTTCACTCTGGCAGATATGATCCTGATAAGGCTGACCCAGTAATGGGAGCAGGACATGTTTGTTGTTGACAGGCACTGACTCAGCCTGAAGGGTCACTGAAGACATAGGCTGACTGGAGGCCCTGGGTGGTCATTGCTTGAATCCAGGTCCTTTTTCATGTCCTTGTCACTGTCCAGAAATGGAGGATGGAAGGGCCCTGCATTATCACAGTCCAGGAGAGGCAAGGTGTCCTAAAGCATCTCCTGGGTCATCTCCTAGGTTCATGTAGGGGTTGGCTGTGAGAACACTGTTCAGCCCACCACAACCACTATAGCATGTTCCATGCCGCTATCCTGTCCACAACATAGGTGGACAAGCTAGTGTTCTTCCTCTATGCCCTGGTGTTTTATGCATAGGACGAACAGTTTGAATTAAAACAAGTGGGAATCTTATCAGGGGATAAGGCACAATGCTGCATTTATTGAAAACTTAAGACAAACAAAATAAAAGAAAAAACAACAAAAACGTGGTGTTTCCTCTTTCAAACACTAACACATACATACTCATACACTCATACATACATAGCCATTTATTCACATACATATAAAAGGAGACAGACAGACAGTCCTGCAAATATCAAGATATTACCAGTCTTTTAGATGCTCAGGTTAGCTTGGTGGCCAGCTAAGTTAACTACGAGAATGAAGCCAGGCCTAGTGCTATGCATTCTGACATTTCTTTGTCTTCTGTGCAGGACAGACCCAAAGCCTCTTTGTTCTTGTCCATCTTTATAGTGATTGTTCCCCATACAAGTCTATGGGTCTTGCTATGTCATGTCCTTTCAATGTGGAAATGATCCTCCTCTTCAGTTACAATGTTATGATTGACAAACTCTTCTGTCTCTGTGGTCTGCAATTTTTTTCATCTGGTGTCAGGAATTTCTTCAGCCACTAGAACAAAGCATGATCTTGTATTTTGTAATTCTTAACTGCTGATCTTGGACATTGTTATAGCCTTTGGCTATTGAATCACAGAAGGCTATTTCTATTCTTTTAGTCTTAGGTGCAAGATAGACTGTCTCAGCATATGCATTTCCACACATATTGTTTATTCTTTCATTACCTCTGTCCCAGGGAAAGAAGTAACGAGGGATACTTAGCAGCAGCGGGAGATGCAGCACAGCAGGGACGGAAGGAAGAGCCCTCGTGGCCTCTTTATTCAATTAAGGATGGCCGGTGACGTCAGCCTCAAACGCCGGCTGGTGGAAATAAAAATGGCGGCTGATGCCGTGGAGAAGGGGAGAAGGAGAGCAGCAAGAGAGGGGAGCTGCAGCTGCAGCTGCAGCTGCTCAGGGAGAGAAGAGGATCCTTCCCACGGGACCCACGGAGCCCAACAAGCCGGGGGCAGACGTTGGCAGTGCGGGGCAGAGTGCCTCAACAGAAGCGCGCATGGGAGGCACTCTGGACCCAGGGACAGAACCACAGCTGCACCCAGAGACCGAGCAAACCCCAGGTGGGAGTATTGGGATGACCGAGGTGAGGAGGAAGCCATGCCAGAGGGAGAAGACCCTGGGAGAGCCCTGAGGGGTTTACAATCAGGGCGGGTATCACTGCCGGTCCCAGCTGGGCTGACAGGAGAATGGGAGTGAATCCCGAAGGTGATGGGTGAGGAATAAAATGTCCCCCAAGCTAGAGCAAGGGGAAGGATAGTAAGGGGGCAGGGCATAGCCACGTCAGGAAGTGGCTCATCATTTTGTGTTTTGTTAATGCATTTTATTTAGTTGCCCCATGCAAAGGGGGAGAGTGGAAAGTGCAAGGTATCTCCAAGGCAGAGGTCTGAGGAGGAGCCTTGGAAGGTTTTTTTGTGTTTCCCCGAGAGAAGGGGTGGAGGCAAGGAAGGTCGAGGGGGGCGGGCCCACACTCGCAAACTTGGACATAGGCAACAAGCATCCAGCGCCAAGCTGTGAGGTGCTATCCCACTAGAGGGGACAAGACCGATGGAAGGGCAATGCACCTGAGGAGGCGTGAGGCCAAGGTGTAGGGGTGGTGGAGCCCCGTGAATGACCACTGGGCTAATCACAGACCACCAAGCACACCCAATGACCAATCCCATCTACTGAGGAACAACAAGTCGTGGCAGGAGAGAACAGGGGCGGTGACTCGAGGGGGAGAAACCTGCTCAGTCTATGACATGAGTCCATAAGATGCCTTACGTCTACCACCAGAGCAAAGGTCACACGGAAACGACTATTAGAGGCCCGGCAGCCACAACCTCTTTTCAAACAACCCAGAAATACCACAACCTGGGGTTCTGCAGGTCTCGGTCCTTGGGCCCGCACTGTTAAACATCTTCATCAGTGACTTGGAGGAGGGGGTAAAAAACCACCCTGTTCAAATTTGCTGATGACACTAAGATGTGGGGGGATATGGGCACATTAGAGGGAAGGAATAGGCTACAAATGAACCTAGACAGGTTACAGGGGTGGGCGGATGAGAATAGAATGGGATTCAACACTGACAAGTGCAAGGTAATGCACCTGGGGAGGAAGACCCAGCACCATACCTACAGACTGGGGAACTCCCTCCTCGTCAGTGCAGAGGCAGAAAAGGATCTTGGAGTCATCATTGATGCCAAGGTGAATATGGGCAGGCAGTGTGGAGATGCAATCTGGAAGGCCAACTGCACCTTGTCATGCATCCACAGATGCATCTCAAGAAGGTCCAGGGAGGTGATCCTCCCCCTCTATGTGGCAGTGGTCAGGCTGCAGCTGTAGTACTGCGTCCAGTTCTGGGTGCCACACTTCAAGAGGGATGTGGACAACATGGAGAGGGTCCAGAGGAGGGCCACTTGCATGATCAGGGGGCAGCAGGGCAGGCCCTATGAGGACAGGCTACGGGACCTGAACCTGTTCAGCCTCCA
>NW_017728947.1:65596557-65603934 GCF_001723895.1 Crocodylus porosus | reverse complement strand
GGGATCCTGTGACCCCAGCTGACTTCCTGCCCTTTGGGCAGGGGGCTGGACTCAATGATCTCTCGAGGTCCCTTCCAGCCCTGATGATGTCTATGAAATGTAAAAATCAAAATGGATTCTCAACTAATGCTAAGTTACACAGTTATTTAACTAAAATGGATATTGGTTATACAATAATAATTAACAAAGCAATAAAGAATATTATAAAGGCAATATCAAGAGTATATAAAGGGAAATTAACTTTAGCTCAACACTAGGTTGTTAGGACAGCTCCTCAAAGAAAGTTCACACGTATGCACAAAACTGTGGTTGGCATCATTGACCCACTTGTAGCACAACTTCAGTACCTTGATCTGCAATGGTATTGCTGGCAGTCAGGATTGTAACCACAGGCTGCCATTTCTCTGGCAAATTCACTTGAAGACCACTTGATTGCCGTATGTGCACTAACACTTCATTCCTAGTGATTCCAGCTGGTGCTGTGCTTGAAGGTATGAGTGGAAGTGATTGATAAAAATATATCCTAAAGTACATAGTTAGTGAGCATGATGGGATTGGCAAGGCATCACAGTGGATAATAAATAGATGGGCAAGAGTACTTGTGAGTTGTCACCTCCAGACAATAAAGTACCTCCCCAAGTGGAAAAGCAGCTGTACCATGTTCAAGAATAGCAGAAGAGGCAGCAGGAGTGGGTTACTGTAAGATGTCTAGCAGACCAGCTGCCCTGTTTTTTGCTGTGCAGTGACAAATGTATCAATCTCTATTGTGATGTTCTGGAAAAAAAAAAAATTTTTTTTTTTTCTTTCCTGGCATATTTTTTCCAGGACACTTGGGCCAGATCTTCTGTGGGTCAGCAGCTATGTACATCTGTCTGCTCACAGTTTGCCATGGAACAAAATGTTTATTCTTTAGATGTGTAACTAATTAATAGTGTCTGTCTGTATCCTGTGAAAACAGTATTACTTTTTAGTTCTACAGGACATTCTTTACAAGGAAATAAAAGAACTCTGCAAATGTTTCTTAATGAAGAATTACAGTTCCTCAGAAAATAGGTGAATAAATACAATTATGAATTTCTAGATGCAGAAAGTGAAGCAAAGAAAGAGAGAGAAAACAAGAGCTCCCTCTTGTAGGGCTTTTATCATTCTCCATGTGTTTCTCACCTGGATTTTTGAAGGTAAAGAGGTGACAAGACAAGAAATTCCAATGCAATGTACCAGTTAGGGACCAAGAGTGAGAGATATTGCTTGAGGACTCATACACAGTCAAGTAGTATCAGAGGCTTAAGGTGCATTGTGCTTTGTGTCACAAACTTAGCAGGAGCTTATTAGTGGTAAATGCTAAGGAAGAAGGAAGATCTTCTGGGCTATCACTTCAAGCAAATGCACAAAGAAACCAAAGTTTGCATAAGAAGATTAAAAATGCTGCCTGAATCTCAATGTATAATGTGTGGTCCTGGATGCCCATGAGAACAGGTAATTAATTATAAGATACAGTACAAGTGGGTAGTAGTTAGTATAATCACTTTACATTGCTAGTTTAGCTGAACTGGGCTGTAGATCTCTAGGACTCCAACGTGGAGCATATACCACAGTCTCACTTGTGCTTTAAGCTGTTATGTACCATGTTATAAAAGAAGAGAGATAATCTCCATTGACATAATTTCTTGATTGCGTTAGCAAAACTAAAATGTAAAAACTTCCTGTTCCTAATCACTTTCTGAAGGTAGAGGGTATTTAAAAGACTATTAGCTTCAAGATATTTTACTTAGATTCTGGTACTGTTGGAAAAAAATTACTTCCATGTATCCTAGAAAAATGCTTCACGCCTGATTCAAATTCTTTGCAAAATTGAGATGCAATTTTTTACAGGTGGAAATTTACTTAACCACAGATGAAGACATTTCCAGTGGGAATTCAAAAGGTAGACTCTGATCCAGCTGAACACTTAAGCTTAGCAATAACTTTGAGCCTTGAAATAAATTCAATAGGAACATATACACACTAAAATTATGCACATGCTTAATTGTTTTTCTTGATCCACATGGAAGGCAGAATTTTTTGGTGTTCATTACAGAAACTGTATCAGCTCATGTTATTTTGCCCTGGGCCAATATGCTTATATATTTTTTAAATTTTGTTCATACAAATGCTTGGAAAGTGAAAAGTGGTATTTGTATGTAGTTTTATTTCAGCATAAACCATGTGATACCACACAAACTTTCACAGTAAGGCATATGCCCATTAAATGTTATAGACCTCATTTTCAAAATCCTATTCAGAAATGCTTTTGTGACACGTCATTCTAGTCAAGCCACCAGTGACTGAACTAGGAACATCTAGAGTTTAACATTAAACTTAAACCACCAGGAACCTCTGAAAAGGCATATATCCTCTGTGAATCAGCACAAAGGTGTAGGAGTAACATATTCAAGAGTGATTTATTGATACACACCACTATGTCCACAAATCAAATATTTGCACATGCAAATTAGCTGTGCAGTGTAAAAACTGGATAATTTGCAAACAAACAGGTTCTAGTTTTACACAAACCCTTTACAAATGCAAATGTAGTGCTGGATTATTCTTAACATCCATTAGTAGGTATCAGTGCCGTTGGCATCTTTCAAAAAGGCATCACCTTCAGAAATGCATGAGCCTTTCTCAGGTGCTCGTGTGTAGTGAGTTATGCTTCCTTGCATGATCTCAGTCCATATAAAAGGCCAAAGCATGAAGGAACAGAAAAAGTCTACATCTCTCTCCCATATGTGCTAATATGAAAAGTTACAAAAACAAAATAGAAGCAATTCCTGTGTTCCAGTGACTACATATAGGGAGCTAGGGAGACTCTTCACACACATTTAAATACGGATCATCATCTCTGGTCCTGAACAGGAACAATGAGTAAAGTGGCATTTTATGAATGCCTGGGGTTTTCCAGGTTTTCCAGTCTCTAAATTTGCTCTGCTAATGTAACTGAGTAAATATGAACCTGCAGTGGGGAGAATCTTAATGTTTTCACTTGAGTGAGAATAGTAGGAATACTTCAGTCTGTCGTTTTCCATTCTGTTTATATGCAATTTGGTGAATATGTCCAGTAAAGCTAGAAGCTTTGAAGCTGGAAGGAGAACTGACACTAGAAAATGAGTTAGGTCTGTTATCCTGAATTTCCTCTAAATCTATATTCCTCCTTTGGGTACTTTGAACATAATTTCATCTTGACAGAGCAGCATTGCCTCAGCCAACCAATGTTTTCAAACCCTATAACATTATGGCATAATGAAAATGGATGACTGTTCTCATGGCAGCTTGGTAACGGTAAAGTTACACTACCTTATCTATTTCTGAGCCTAAGGTACTTGTACAAGTTCTCATCTCATCGTACCACGTGTTAAAAAGAAAATTTGAACTTATTTTAAGCAACTTTCTGTCATATTTTTAGATGATCTTTTTTATGCTTTACATTGAGTGTTATCTCCGAGAGAGTAGCAGTGGATGCGTATTTTCAACTAGTATTTGTAGTGTACCTACATGGAAAAAAACCCTGTTTTTCCAGTTTCAAGGACTTAGACAAATATGAAAGTGCATTTTGAGATGAAACACAGAAAAATTAAAGTAAGCTATTAGTAACAGCCTATCTCCATTAGAGCAAATCTTACTTTCTACCATACTGAAATGAGTCTGGCACTTTTGGAATACTGTAACACTAGACATTGTAAACTTCTACGTGTCAATCATAGTCTGTGTATGCTATGACACTGCATAAGTGCTGTAGTTACAAGAATTAGCTGGGCAAGTGTATAAACTGTTTACATTCTTCCTACATGACCTGTGGTATCTCTTCACTTATCTTGTAGGAGGTCTAACAGAAGGGAGATTCGGCAGTAGTACTGAATATGCCAGAAAATCCTGGCTACTCTTGAAGCCTCATCTGTACCCCTCTCTCCTTACCCCCCTTCTTTGTTTACTATGGGACATAACACAGAATCTGTAAGGCTCCTGAGAATACCTTTTATTTTAGATTGGAAACTTTTGTCATTATATGTTACTATAGCTGACTTCAAAAAAAATCATAGATTTTTCAATTTACAGAAAGGTAATAGTGGAGTTAGGAGGAATCACAATTTAACATCCGATTGTTATGTTTGACAATGCAGTAGGCTATCCCAAATGGCCCTATATTTTGAGGGAAGATTTTTCTTCATTAAAAGATCTTTATGCTCTATTTTTCCCCTTTCCTAAACACTATACTGAGAAGGGGGGAAAAATCCTTAAAAGACTACAAGAATCTGAAAATATAACCCTGCTGTAGTCTCTTCTCATGAGGAATTAAGACAGCAAGAAAGATGATCTGACAGCCAAGAGAACTAATGTAACAAATCAATATATTATTTACTTTTTCCTATCCTTGCTCCATATTTACCCACCAAATGTCACAAAACAAATAAGGAAGAAATATATTACACAGTGACATTCTAGGTCTGTCTACATGTGCTATTAATGCCCAGTAAAATTACTGAGCTTTAAAAAAGAAAAGGGTCTACATGTGCACCATCTTGGGAGCAAATTTGCTCCCATCTGGAGCACGTAACACCCAGGATGTTTTGCCCACCTGCCTTGCTCTGCCCTGTTTCAGCAGCCAGGGGGCGTTCCAGGCTTCTCCAGGTGCCAGCCCCGGGTTGGCAAGGGACAGGGGGCTGCTGAAAGGCAATTATGTAATCTAGTGGACAGTAGGGATTAGCACATAGCAGGTACTCTAACCTAGCTGGAAGAATGTCCCTGCAGCCAGCACAGCTTGAACTACATTGGGCTTAGCCAAGCAGCAGTGGGTCCCCTCCTGACCAGCATCTACACATGCCCTACTACACAGTTGCTAATGCACATTTAATCTACTACCTCTATAGTCAAATAGTAGATAACTGCACATTAGCCTATTTTACTGCACAGTAACCTACCACATGGTTACACAGTGATGCTTTACTGCACTGTATATTAGTCTACTGTGTAGTAAAGCTTATCATGCAGACACACACTGTTGCTTTTGTAAAAAGACTCAGGCCACTGACAGTCTGTATGGATTATAGATTCATAGATTCATAGAAGTAGGGTCGGAAGGGACCTTGCAGATCATCAAGTCTGACCCCGCAGCCTGGGCAGGAGAGAAAACTAGGCTCAAATGATCCCAGCCAGGTAGATGTCAAGCCTCTTCATAAAGACCCCCAGGGTAAGAGCCATCACCACTTCCCTTGGAAGTTGGTTCTAAATCCTAGCCCTGACTGTGAAGTAGTGCCTTCAGATGTCTAGTCTAAACCTACTCTCTAACATCTTGTGGTCATTATTCCGTGTTACCCGGGGGTGGCGGGGAGAGTGCTAGGTGGAGCAAAGTCTCTCCCAAACCTTGCTGGTTCCTCCTAGTGAGTTTATAGACAGCCACCAGGTCCCCCCCTCAGCCTTAATTTGTGAAGGCCAAACAGGTTCAGGTCTCGCAGTTTCTCATTGTAGGGTCTTCCCTATTGTCCCCAGATGATGCGAGTGGCCCTCCTCTGGACCCTCTCCATGTTGTCTGCATCCCTTCTGAAGTGGGGCGCACAGAACTGGACACAGTACTCCAGCTGCGGCCTGACCAGTGTCTCATAGAGGGGGAGGATCACCTCTTTGGCCCTGCTAGAGATGCATCTGTGGATGCATGACAAGGTACGGTTAGCCCTACTGACTGTGACCTCACATTGTCAGCCCATATTCATCTTGGAGTCAATCATGACTCCAAGATCTCTTTCTGCCACCGTGCTCTTGAGAATGGAGTTTCCCAGCTTATAAGTGTGGTGCCAGTTCCTTCTGCCCAAGTGCAGCACCCTGAACTTGTCAGTATTGAAACCTACCCTAGTTTCGTTAGCCCACCCCTGTAACCTATCCAGGTCCCGCTGTAATCTGTCCTCCCCTACTAGCGTGCTCACATTACCCTAAATCTTTGTATCATCAGCAAATTTAAACAGGCTGCTTTTCACCCTGTCATCCAAGTCACTAATAAAGAAATTGAACAGCGCAGGCCCAAAGACCAAGCCCTGGGGGAACTCCGCTGCCCACCTCCCTCCAGGTCAAAAAAGACCCATCCACCAATACCCTCTAAGTACAACCCTTCAGCCAATCTGCAATACATCTGACTGTGTAGGCATCAATGCCACAGTCACCTAGTTTTTTAATGAGAATGGGGTGGGAGATAGTGTCAAAGGCCTTGCTGAAGTCCAGAAAGATTACATCCACTGGAACTCCTGCATCCAGTGCTTTTGTGACCTGATCATAAAAGGCAATCAGGTTGGTCTGACATGACCTGCCCCTAATGAAACTGTGCTGGTTGCCCTTGACACACAACTTACTAAACACACAATATACTCAGAATTGTTCAGGTTAGTGTACCTGCTATGTTCTAATCCCTACTGTCTGCTAGATTACATAATTGCTTTTCATAAGGAAGTAGTTCAGTGTGTTTCATTTTGACCAGATCTTTTTACTCTTTTGGGTATTTAATCTTCACCATCTCTGCAAGTAACTCCTTTCAGTGTTAAATGGCTTTACTTCATAGCACATTATGTGAAACTAGAACATAATCTCATAGCCACAGATAACAAAGTATCCTACCTTCTTCATCCTGTTGTCCAGTGGGAGCTCTTACAGTCAGTGATTCATCAGTGTGCATTAATCTTTATGGGGTTACACAGAACATCTATAACTCAATTCCCCTACATCCTCAAAATGTAATATGTCCAACTTCAGAAAGATAAGATATAAGACTGATATTGTTAATCAGATACATTTCACAATGGGAAGAAGATTCAGGGTTGTGTAGTACAGCAGTGATTGAGAAACAAAAAAGAGTATTAGTAAAGTCGGTATTACACTAAGGGAGATCACTTGTTATACTTGTAAAATTATTATTATGCTTTGGAAGAAATTTCCTGAATTTCTGAAATCTTTAAAAAAGGGTTAAGGCAGGAATTCTTAAACTGTGGGTCACAACTCCCCAGGGGAGAAGAGAAGAGAACTTGGTTACTTTGGGATAAGATCCTCAGAGGCTCTTAGGGGTTGCAATGCAGTTTGTCAGTATTTAATTCTAACCTCAATGGACTCTGAAGTCACAAATTAGGCACCAAAACTTCCTACACAACATATGAGAGTCCAGGGATGTACCACTCAAATTTACCTGAGGACATAGTTTCATAGTTTCATAGTTTTGAGGGTCAGAAGGGACCTGAGCAGATCATCTAGTCCGACCCCCTGCCATGGCAGGAAAGAATACTGGGGTCAAACGACCCCAGCAAGATGTTCATCTAACCTCCTCTTAAAAACCCTCAGGGTAGAAACCTGCACCACTTCTCTTGG
>NW_017728947.1:65593016-65596091 GCF_001723895.1 Crocodylus porosus | reverse complement strand
CCCAATGGAAAAGATATTTGAGAACTCGTGGCACTTGGGAGAGGTACCGGAAGACTGGAAAAAAGCCAATGTCATCTCAATCTTCAAGAAAGAAAGGAAGGAAGATCCAGTAAATTACAGGCCAATCAGTCAGACATCCATCTCTGGAAAGATCCTGGAGAAAATCAAGGGATCCATCAGCAACAGGCTAACGGAAGGCAACCTTCTGAGATCCAGCCAAGATGGCTGTGTTACTGGAAGGTCTTGCCCAATCAACCTCATTTTCTTCTATGCCCACGTGACATATTGCCTGGACAAGGGTGATGAGGTTGATGTCATATATCTGGATTTCAAGAAAGCCTTTGACTTGGTCTCCTATGATGTCCTTATGGTTAAGCTGGGGAACTGTACCCTTGACCATCTCACAGTCCAATGGCTGGAGAACTGGTTGTGGGGTTGGACTCAAAAAATATTAGTTGATGGGAGCAAATCAACATGGCATAAGGTGACCAGTGGTGTCCTTCAGGTCTTAGTACTTGGGCCAGTACTTTTCAATATCTTCATTAATGATCTGGATTTGGGCATCAGAAGCCGACTGGCAAAGTTCACAGATGACACTAAACTATGTGGGAAGATGGTCACACTGGAGGACAGACTGGGGATACAAGCTGACCTGGACACACTTGCAAGGTGGGTGAACCAAATCCTGATGGTTTCCAATGTAGACAAGTACAGGGTGTTCTACCTTGGGAGGAAAAACCAGCATCATACTTATAGGTTTGGCAGTGCTATGATTGCTAGCACCACAACCAAAAGAGATGTGGGGGTCTTGATTGACCACAAGATAAACATGAGCCATTAATGCAATGCCATAGCCGGAAAAGCAAACCACACTCTGGCATAAATCCGCCGATGTATCTTAAGCAAAACCAGGGTTTTCATCCCCCCAATTTATTTGGCCTTAGTGAGGCTGCAGCTGGAGGACTGCATCCAGTTTTGGGCCCCCCCTTCACTTTAGGAGAGATGTCGATAAGCTTCAGAGAGCCCAAAGGAGAGCCATGCAAATGATTAAAGGCCAAGAGAGAAAGCCTTATGAGGAGAGGCTGAGGGACATTCAACTCTTTAGCCTGGAAAAAAGAAGACTCGGGGGGGACTTGGTGGCAGCCTATAAGTATATAAGGCGGGTGCACCAGGATTTGAGAGATCAGTGGTTCACCAGGGCTCCCCAAGGGACAACAAGGACTAATGACCACAAACTTCTTGAAGGTCAATTTCAACTGGACATAAGGAAAAATTTATTTACAGTCTGAGTGTCCAGGGTCTGGAACAGACTCCCCTCAGGACGTGGTGCAAACACCTGTTCTGGATTCATTCAAAAGGCATTTGGATGCTTATCTTGCTGGGATCATTTGACCCCAGCAGACTTCCTGCCTGTGGCAGAGGGACTGGACTCAATGATTTTGCAAGGTCCCTTGCAGCCCCTAAAGTCTATGAAATCTATGATTGCTCAGAGTTCCAGTCAGAAACTGGAGATAGGTATGTTGAAAGTCTCTGGGTTAGGGTCAGAGGGGAGAGCAACAAGGGTGATGTTGTGGTGAGAGGTCTGTTATAGATCACAAGATCAGGAGAATGTGGTGGAAGAGATTTTCTTCAAACAGCTAGTGGAAGTTTCCCAGTCACAGGCCTTGGTTCCCACTGGGGTCTTCAATCACCCTAGCAACTGATTGGAGGACAATACAGCATTGTGCAGGCAAAACTGGAAGTTTTTGGAGAGTGTTGGGGACAACTTCCTGGTGCAAGTGCTCAAGTGGCCAACTAGGGGCCATGCTCTTCTTGATCTGTTGCTCACAAACAGGGAAGAAATGGTGGGAAATATAGCAATGGATGGCATCTTGGGCAGTTGCCATGAGACAGTTGAGTTCAGGATCCTGAAGAAAGGAAGGAAGGAGAGGAGCAAAATAAGGAAATCAGAAAAGCAGGCTTTGACTCACTCAGGAACTCATGGGGAGGATCCTCTAGGAAAACAGACTAAGGGGGAGAGAAGTCCAGGAGAGCTGCCTATACTTTAAAGCAACCTTACTGAGAGTGCAAGAACAAACCATCCTGATGTGCAGGAAGAATAGCAAGTATGACAGAAGGCCATCTGGGCTTATCAAGGAACTCTTCAGTGAGATAAATCACTAAAATGAAGCTTATAAAATGTGGAGACTTGGACAAACAATTAGGGAGGAGTAGGAGAGTATTGCTTGGGCATGCAGGGATGAAGTCAGGAAGGCCAAAGTGCAATTCGAGTTGCAGTTAGCAAGGGACCTGAAAAACAACAAGAAGGGTTTCTACAAGTATGTCAGCACCAAGAATAAGTTCAATGAAAGTGTGGGGGAGGCAATAGAAGATGTAGAAAAGGCTGAAGTAATCAGTTCCTTTTTCACTTTAGTCTCCACAGGCAAGGTCAGTTCCCAAACTACTGCATCTGGCAGCACAATTTGGTGGGGGGGGGGAGGTGGAGGGCAGGGAGTTGCCTGATGTAATTGCAGAGCTGCTGGACATTTTCTTTGAAAACTCATGGCAACTGAGAGAGATCTCAGATTATTGAAACGGGCAAATATAGCAACCATATTTAAAAAAGTGAAAAAGAAGGATCCAGGGAACTACAGACTGGTCAGCCTGAGATTAGTGGGAGAGGAGCTGGGGTTCTCGAGGGCAGGGGAACTCAGTGCCCAAGATGAGTGATCGTTCCTTAAGGAGACGATACTCAGGGCCCAAGGGGTGACCATCCCAACAAAAAGCAAAGGGGGGCAGGAGTGTACAGGAATGCCTGATTGCCAAAAAGGCAGCATACAACCAGTGGAAAGGGGGTGCTATCTCCAAAGAGGAGTATACCTCCTCTGCTCGGGCCTGTAGAGGGGCTGTCAGGAAAGCTAAGGTGGACATAGAGCTAGGACTGGCGTCCAGAATCATAGATAACAAAAAGTCCTTTTTCAAATATATAGGGAGGATGTAGAAAGCACCGGGAAATGTGAGGCCCCTGCAAGATCCTCTGGGCAATCTGGTGGTTGCGCCAGAGGAGAAAGCAGACCTCTTTAACCAATTCTTCAC
>NW_017728947.1:65588945-65591749 GCF_001723895.1 Crocodylus porosus | reverse complement strand
ACTATTCTGGCTATATCAATCCAACATTACCATAACAAATGGAAGAATAGAACTTGGATTGGTAAAACCACTATGCATAGCTGTTATCCACACTACAAGAAAGGTTTGGGAATATTGGATAATATTAAAAGAATGCTTACACAAATTATCCAAATTTTTAAAATAAACCTCTACAATGTGTGTCTTAAAGAGCTCAGTCTATTCAATTTATCAGAAAGAAGATAGAAAGAAAACAGTTACTGTAAATAGAATACATATGGAAAAGGTTTCTGATAGTAGGAATTTTTTAATCTTGCATATAAAGGCGTAACAGAATTGAGCAGCTTGAAGTTGAAGAAAGAGAAATTATACCAATTAGATATAATTTCCTAGAAATTAGGGCAGTTAAACATTAAAACAGTTTACCAGATGATTCACTTATCCTTGTTTGATAATTTAAAAGTAAGATTAGATATTTGTGTAAAAGTTGTGTTTTATAGCAGTTTCAAAGAGAAATCCTATAGCCTATGTGCTCAAGAGAAGTCAGTGTGGATAGCTCTTGGGATCCCTTTTGGCACTGAGCTCACTGTAAGTCAAACCTACAAAGCCCCATAATGATTAATTTCCTTCATGGTCCATGGAAAAAAAACAAGATGCTCTGTATTGTCCTGACCATGCTTGTAAGACGTGATTCTCCATTCAGACAATCTCAATAGCCAAATCTCTTAATCTCTTGTTTCAGGTCTCCAACTTGTCTTCTGCTGGGGAAAGTAAAGCTCCCCCCCCCCCCCCGAGTCACAATTGGGCAGAATTGTGCAATTTCTGTTTATTATTATTTCTCCCTTTTCCTCCAAACAATCAGAGATGGACATACTTGGAGACTGGATACTAAATGAAGTAGTCCCATTCTATGAGATGAATGAAAGACTCCTTTTTCTCAGTCTAGGCCATGAAACTCAAGGTCAAGCTGGGCATGTCTACATGAGACACTACATTGCCCTAGCAATGAGCTATTACACCATAGCTCCTCATTACTATTGCAACATAGCATCGCTGGGCATGAACCCTGATGGTGATGCTACTGCACTGAAGCAATGAGCTATGGTGCAGTAGCTTGTTGTTACTGCATAGTAACAGCTAAAAATAACCATGTGTCTTTGGGAATGCATAGTAATGCCAGTTAAGTATAAATGACTGCACAGTAACAACTGCACAGTCTGGCAGATGTGTAGATGCACCCACTGATCATCAGGTTTAGGATCAAGCAGTAATATTTCCCTAGGATAGATCAGTAGAAATCTTCAGGGTGTTTCACAGTCTGCTGTGAAATGTGAAACACTTGCTACGTTCTCCTAGGCATATCTCACCTCATCAATTTTATGTCATATTACTGGCCTCAAGAACTCCATTTGTGAATGTTTTTTGCCATAGCATGAAACAATTTAGTCTCAATGTTACTAGAGGGATAAAGGGATATACAAGCTGGATAAGTGGTTATATAATGTGGGATATACTGGAAACCAGAGTACATGATCTAGTGGTCTTTTTTTCCCTTAAACACTATGAAACCTCAATACAATGCTGTCAACATATATATTATTGGTGGAAAGATATAGATTTATAACATGTCTACTATTGAAAGCTGCATAGGACATTAATCAGAACTGGTCAGAAAAATTCTGATGAAACAGCTTTTTGTAGGTGAATGCCAAATCAATCAAGTAAAATGTTTAATGAAAATGTTTCTGTTTTGCCAAACTTCCAAAAAAAAAAAATGGCAGGATTCCATTGAAACCTGACTTGTTTCCTGCCAGTTTGCTTGGCAAGCTGCTAACCATCTCCTGGCTTCTATGATTCACAATTCTAAGAAACCTCAACCATACAGACTAATGCATGCCTCAATAACTTGCTGCTGTGAAGCTAGGAGCATAAGGTATTGAGAATCCCAGTTCATTTCTGGTTAATTCCACTACTGTTCTGTAGTGGTGGAAAAAGGAAAAACCATCAGTATTACTTAGGAGCTGCCAGAGAACTCAGATGTTCCCAAAGTAAAGATGTTGAGACTTGTTCAGTGAAATGCTGAACTCTAGATTTTCATCCGGATTCTAGATGAAGAAATTTCTGACAACTTGAATATTATCACAGAACAGAAACTCGATTTGCCTATCTGTTCTAAACATATTGGACAGCTAGAAATATTTTTTTAATTCATAAGGGTTAATGTAGATGTGGGTTGAAATATTTATCACTGAAGGGAAAAGAGAAGTAGGGGGAAATAAGCATAAGGAATTAATTGCATGGACACTAACATATTATTTTCATTATCATTAGTACTGTATTATAGCAGCATTAAGAAGACTAACAAAGTCCGGGGGACTATTCCACTGGGCATAGTGTAAAATACATAGCAGATAGCAATTTGTGCTTTAAGGCCACAGCTAAACAAGTGAGCTAATGCCTACTGCAGTGTCTCAAAGCCGTTTGAGACACTACAAGAGGCACTCTAAGAATGAAAAAATGTTCCCTGCACTGCATATTCACAGTGCAGACTCAAAATTTGATACCAGGAAATCCCAGTATCAAAAAATAATATGCTGGGAAAAAGCAGTGGAGAGCATGCTCCTGGAATGTGGGGTAACTGGAAGCTGGGTCTTCCAGAGAGAGGTAACTGGAAGCTGGTTAACTGTAAGCTGGGTCCTCCAGAGAGATACTTTAGCACCTGCCAGGTGTCCCTGCTGCTCCAGCATGCTGCCTCAATGTTCTGGTACAAATAGCAGTGGGGCAAGGCTGCAACAATGCATCAGACCCAGGCTCTGTCCCCCGTA
>NW_017728947.1:65579887-65588845 GCF_001723895.1 Crocodylus porosus | reverse complement strand
CTCAGGGTGCTCATGGACCACTGATGGCAGAAACCCCTCCAATGGTGCTGTGCATCCTCAAACACAGGGGCTGCACATGGCATGAGGTGCTGGCCCATCCCAGTGGCACATGACCTCAGGTAGAACTGGGCTAGCTTTTGCTGTCATCAAGCTACCAGTTTGGGCCAGGCCAGGTTCTGCTTCCATGTGCCTCACATGCTAGCGGGCTGGTCTGGCTCCATGGAGGCAGAACCAGCCCAGCATGAGGGTAGGCAGCTCTTGTGTGCAGTGTCAGGAGCCCAGGTTAGCAAGAACTGACCTGGTTCTGCCTGAGGGCATATGCCAGAAGGCTGGGCCAGCACCATGTGCCATGTGCAGTCCCTGGGTTTGATGTTGTGCTCTGCCGCTGGGGGTATCTGTCAGCAGCGGGCCATGAGTGCCCTGATGACCACTGCTGCTGCTGTGTGGGGGCTATGCACCATGAAGTGGGGAGGCTGTGTGCCATGTAGGGGGGTGGGAGGGAGACTCACCTCTCCCAAGCAAATTTTCCCACCCCCACAGTTCCCCCCAGCCCTACAAACTCCCATACAATCTACCCACAAACCCCACACCTCAAAGCACCACAACTCCCCCCACCAATATACCCACCTAAAAACCCCACATCACCCCAAATCCCTGCACAAGCCTCATACTGCTCCCACAAACCTCATTCCCCCAAACTCTACACCCACCCACAATCCCCAACTCTCACCACAAACCCCCATTCCCCTCCACAAATTTCACACCTTGAATGCCCAGCTGTCAGACAGGACAGGCTAGGTCTTGCTGGTAGGAGCCATGGCTGCAGGGGCAACTGCCAAACTACAGCCCTGCTCCTGCTCCATGCCTACACTGATGCTGGGACATGTGGCCCCAGCCTGAGAGGGTTCTTGGTCCCATAAACCATTTGGAGGGGGGGGAGTGTGATGGGCTGAGTAGAGTGGTGGAGGTGGCAGCAGGGGTGTGTGTGCGCATGTGTGTGTGTATGTGTGTGTTTGTCTTTTTATACTTCTGGGGCCAGCACAGGTGCTGGTCCCAGCCTTTAGCTCTCCCTGGCTGAAGATCTGGGAGGAGCTGGGCAGGGTCATTTTGCCCCAAATGGCACAATTTGCCCCACAACAAAGTGTAGGGGTGGGCAAAGTCTGGCCCATGGGCCAGATCCAGCTAGCAGTGGACTCCATTTTCTAGTTGCCTCTGCCCTCATGACTGGGGCCAGTCTCCATGGAGACCCCAGCCACAGCTTCACTGTGATAGTGCAAGGCTGCCATGGAGACCAGTCCCAACTGCACTGGCAGGACATACATCATGGCAGGGGACTTCTCCAGAGCTGCTAGGATCTTGCAGTGGAGGAAGCTTGGTTTGGAGCCAGGGCAGAGCCCAGGGGCATGGAGACCAGTCTCAGACATATCGGCAGAACTGCTGGGAAATGGAGTCTGGCTAATGGGTGGATCCACCATTTTGCCCACCCCTGCCAAAGCGCATGTTCAGGCATGTGTGCTGAGGCACAAATTTCCGTCACAAAGTTGTGCTACTGCTATTTGAGCTGCTGCAAGCACATGTGCCTGTATGTGTGAATGCACCCAAGGAGTTTACAATCAAAACAGTAAAGACAAACAAAAAATGTGGGTGAAGGGCACAGTCTACAAGAAGTGCAGAATGTGCAATATAGACAGATTAAATGATTTGCCAGAAGTCATATAGACATTTGTTAAAGACCTGGAAGTTACTTATCTCCTCAGAGTCCCAGAAAAATGTATCACCCAAAAGGCACTCTCTCCTGCTAAGTATACTTCCCTTTTAATATAATCCAAAATTCCATTTTTCAACTTTACCATTGCAGGAGCATCATGATTTGCCACACTAAGCCTTTGCATTATCTGCTGTCTTTCAATGAGCTAGCTGTCCGTCTCTTATAGTGAAACATCAGTTTGTGCAAACCCAACTTCAAACACAGGTTACACTGTATATATCAGAAAGGAGCTACAGTGGACCCTAGCTAAGAAAAAAAATTGCCAATCACAGCAGCCTGAAGTCCCAGCTGTCTGCCACTGCCAATCATTGTAAGTATCATAAGAAAGGCTTAAACATAACCCGTTAAAAACAGACAAACAAAAAATAGCAGCAACAAAAGCAATTAATTCAGAGTATTTTAGTTACAGTGAACATTTTGGAAATCATCAAAATGTGGGGGTCTTGTTTTCCAACTTTTGTTCACAACTACAGGACTAGGAATTTACTTTCTTGAAAAATTACAGCTAAGATTCTTCTAATTATTTGCCTAAAGGAGCTGGGACTTTAAAGAAAAAACAAGAACAAAATCATAGATTATTGTAGAAGCTAGGAGCACTGTACTAGGACTAATAGGATTGTAGAAACCACGGATAGAGGCTTACAAATGGCACAATATGTGTTCTTGGATTCCATGGTGCAAGTCAGATCAGCATGGGGCAAACTTTATCAGTTTTTATTTGTTTCCTTTTACAATCCATTAGCCTTTCAACATTTAGAATACGTGACTCTTTTAATTTGTTAACATTATCAGGTGCTTTTCTCAACACTAGGTTGTGTAATTTCCTTCTGTGATTTACCTAATTGCAGATTTTGACTGGCATCAAGTTCCTTACTTGGAAATATGAATTTCTCCAGTAAGTTATCAGAAATACTTTCTTCAAGAAACACATTAAAATGAGCTTTCTTGTATCATCCCCCCATCTCACATGGAGAGGATCACAGTTCTCTCAGCTGCTTTTCAGTTTTACTGATTGCATTCTTTTCACTTCCATCATCAGTTTTTCTTCATGAGCATTAGACTGTGTCATTAGTTATGACTCATCAGCAGAGGCATAATCATATCAAATCCTGTCCAATGACTTCTTTCCTCATTTAAATACAAACTCTTTGGCTTCTGCTGAGCTATCAAATATGTTTTATTCACTAAATATTCTAATAAAAAGTGAAACAACCCTTCCTGCTTTACTCAACATAAGAAAACAAAGTTGTTGGTTGTTTCCTGGGAATTCCATGTTGATACCAATTGTCATCATCATCGTTGTTGTCTTCTTCTTCCTTTTACAAAAGGCTTCTACGCTTTGCCTTATAAAGAAATTAGATTGCACTACTACTACTGGTTGTGTTATCTTATCTTACCCAACATAAATGATGAAATAGGAAGTTATAGCGTGCGTCATTCTTCACAGAAATTACTGAGGTCTTTGTTTCAAAACACATTGAACTATAGTTATTGAGTTTTGTGATAACATAAGCATAAGAGAGTCTTACGGTGCATTCCCATAAGTGGGACTGTGTGTTCCCCAGGGGGACAACTACCTGAGACACATATTTGTGCTGCTGCTGCTTGCCCCCAGGGAATGCCCCTGCACACATGCTTTACTGCGTGGCAAGTTGCCTCAGGTGGGATAAGGAAGGCTGGGGCCAGCACCTAGGCTGGCCCCAGCAGCCTTACCTAGGGCCCTGGGGTCTCCTTGGTCTCCAGGGGCAATGATCTGGGTGCTGGCATGTTTTGGGTGGAACATAGTGCTGCCACATGCACCATCTTGCTTTGTTCTGGCATGTTTTTGGTTTTGTTTTTTTACACCAGAATCTCATGGTGTTAAAAAAACCCACCATGCTTCAAATTAGTTGTGCAGCAAATGCTTTCATGTGCAGTGTGTGCAGTTTGAAGCACTGCAGACAGGTCTGTGGCACTGCAAATTGCACATGAGCACTCATCTGGATGAGCTGTTAGAGCCATAGATTTGACATTAGCATAAATGTAATACTGGTAATTGGCGACATGTAGGGGGTGGACACAGGTACACATGCACCCCCTGAGATTGGCTGTGCCCCTCTTGAGATTGACCACTGCCAACACTGCTGGTGGCGTCTGTGGAGACTCACCACTTGCCACCTCCCTCCCCCTGCCCACCGCTGCAAACGCTGCCAGCAGTGTCTTTTGGCAGTTGTCGATCACCACTGAGATCACACCCACTTGGCCTGCCCTTGCTGCCAACATCATCATGGCTGCCTGCGGGCAGTCCCCACTTGTTGTCACCATATTCCCACCACTTGCCACAACCTGCAGGCAGGCACCTTTCCCCAAGAAGCATGAGGCATTTATGCTGGTAATAGTGTTTAAGTTGCTCCTTCTTTTAAAAGGAACATACCTTTAGTAGTATGTCTGTCTTATTTAGCCATTAATCACTGGAACTAAAACTTCATAAACATAGTGGCAGACATAGAGCAACCCTTGTATTTCAGAAAAGGTCAATCAAAATTAGGTATGGTGAAAGTCTAGTCAATAAATAATCTCATGCAACTAAACACTACATCCATTCTTTTGAAGTTACTCATTACTCATTTCCTACTCCCTCAATGACATCTTTTTATTAAAAGAAAATTCATGCTAAAGTCTTTTTTTAACCAGGAAAAATATTTTTAGCTGGAGAAGTTCCACCTATAGCTGAGATTCACCATTACTGAACAATTTCCTAATGGACAAGAAACTATTGTGACAGGCACATTAATAATACTTCTGAACATCTACCTCTCTGACTGTCTATCTTGTTGAAAAGACCTCCTGTATTATGGATAAACGCTGTATGAATAAAAATGACTTTTTGTTCTGTTGTTTGAGTTACCTGAATTAATCACTGGTGAAGTTGTTTAAGAAACTACTGGCTAAAATTAGGGTACCAGATCCATGTTTGGTGTATGAATATGTGGCTTGATGTCAATGGGAGCTTCTGGGTATTCAGTACTTTCAGTAAAAGGACACATTTCAGAATAATATTTTCAAAAGCACCTCCCTGATATAGTTGCTCATGTTCCATTGAAAACTTGTATATGTCTGATCTGATTTGAGGCTTTTCTAAGCCTGTGTACTCGTGTAAACTTGGTTCTATGAGCCTAAAATATCAATTTGAAAATCAAATTTAAAAATCCACATTTTTTTTTCTTTTAATTTTGGCCACTAGAAATAAATTATAGAATAAATTCATTTTTAAAAGTTTTAAGTCAGTTAGGAACCAAAGTCCCATTTTCAAAATGCCTAAGTCAAGTGACTTAGTCTGTCCTATTCAAAGTTCACTTACCTATTTACATTATTCATGCATGGGTCTGACCTGTTCAGAAATCACTGTGTATGCTCTCTTTTGTTTGATTTGATCAGGAATATAAGGACTGACTATTAGGTAATAATACATTTTGAGTACAGTTTCAGAGAAACAATCAGCCTTGCTAAACTTTATTAAACTTATGGGGTTTGTCAATATTTTCATAAAGGTCTGGTGAGCCTATGAATATTTCCAAACAAGACACAGAATACAGAATGATATCAACATGAATCACTGCTACAAATAATAATAAATAACAGGAAAAACCTAAAGGGGGGTTAAGAAAAGAGTGGGAATGACCACAGACATGAAAATATGCAAGTGAGGAGGAGTCAGTAAAAAGTCTGGAACTGATTCTTAGAAAGCAGACGAATAAGAAAAACATAATAAAAGCTTAGAGATTCTGGACACAGAAGTATTGTCCTTTCATTTCCAGAACAGGTTATTGAGGTCAAGAAACTTTCAAGATTAAAATTGAGTTGGATAGTGTTGCAGAGTATACTTCCTGTTTAATGGTTAGTTTGGAGCATGCTGCCAATCTTGGAGCTGTGTTCATGGTAATTTTGGGTGGCTTCTGGAGCTCTTAACATCTGGATTATCCACACATTAACACCTTAAATTAGTTTTAGGCACTCATTATGGGCTCAAAGTTATGTCACTCCAGAGAAGGATTATCTTTGATCCATGTTACCCATCTTGTTACACAAAGGTGTAGACACTCTAGGCTGCACCTTAGTATAAACACCCCCCTCCCCTGCCTCTCCACTGGCCTCGGGTGGGCCCATTGCTCCTCCTCTGCCAAACCCAAAACCCCTGATCTCCCCTTACTTGTATGTACTGTCTGCCCCTCAGGAGCAGGCAGGGAAGGGTTAACTTGTCTGCCCAGCTGCACTTGCCTCTTCTCTCTGGGTGGGCTCAGCTCAGAGAAGAGCAGTAGCCTGGAAGTGGCCACTGCAGACAGAAGGCAGGTTAACCCTTTGCTGGCTGCTTTGCTGGGACAGACAGCATGGGCAGCTGCAAGTAAGCAGAGAGTGGCATGGGAAGTGCGGAGCCCCAAGGGGCAAAAGGAAATAGGGGAGCTCTGGGGAGTAAAGAAGGAGTCTACAATGGGAGAGGTAGCAATCCTCCAGGCCCCTGTTGGCTTGAAGTGTGACTGCTTCTAATTTGAGCTAGTGCTAACACAAATCAACATCTGTGCAGCTTTCAGTGTAAGGTATAACAAGACCCTGGATATAATCATGATAGACCCAGCTGGGCTGGAGCTGTCAGTAAAAAAGAATAGAAAACTGACACATTGATAAAGGACTGAGAGTACTGTTTGATGTAGGGAAAAGGTTCTGCTTCTCTAAAGGCTTTATTTTACAGTGACCAAGTTTAACTGTTTGGATTCAAGGCCCTAAAAATGGCCTTATGAATTTTATTTGTCCTCTGTGACCTGATGTCTTAGGGAAGGGAAAAAACATGCTTGACCCTAGCAGGATGTGGTTGGTTTGGTGATTTTTCTTAATGGGTTCAGGTATAATGTGTCTTTTTATTCTGAGTTTTGTGTATTTGTTGGTTGTGTACAGTTCTTGTACAGGCTTTTATATAGATAGCCAAGAATAACTAGTGCTATCTTAATAAATTATAACAAATCTCTAACTACTATGTATTTTATGTGCTTCTTGCACCGTCCTCTGAAGAATCTGGTGCTAGTCACTGTCAGAGACTAAACGTTGGACAAGAGAGAGAGAGACTGGGTCCAATCCAGTCTACACTTTCAATGTCCTTAATTGGTCATATTATTAACTAGCATCTTAGAATTCATGACAATGTGAGCAAATGGGTCTGATTTCCTGATACTGTATGTGCAGTCAAGTTTGTGTACCCTTCTAATTATTGTAGCCCACCTTTGGAAATCACAGCTCTGTAAAGTACTACAGTATTTAGTAATCAAATAATGGACCATATAATAAGGAAATAATCTTAGATATATGCAGAATGCTCAAGAAAAAGCAATATGGCTAGCAGCACATAATCTATTGAAGACATTATTGCTTATTTTCCAAATTCTTAATTTAAGCAGCCAGTTTGTGAGCAACTGAATAAGTGAGATTAAAGAATGATTAAGCACATTGATTTGAGCACAATGGGACTAAAACAACCCCAAATTGAAAGTAATTGGACTCTAGATAAGAATATCTCTTTCACTGTAACTGTCCTTGAGTCTGAATGAGCCTTCATAACAGTTGGGAAGCAGACTAACATTTAATATTTCAATCCGCTTGTGCTCCGGAGATTCTGAGTTGGAAGTGCCCTCTCACCACTAGATGATTGAAAATAGCAGGTGATGAAGTAAGACTCTGCTGAGAAAGAGCAGTCGGATTTAAGCTTACTAGTAAAGCAAACTGTCTTGCATTTCTATTTGTTCTGCTGCATTCATCTGTAGTTGAAGCTACTGCTGCTGTTCTACAGTACAATAACAGCTCCCACGACTTGTTTCACAGTTTGAGAACAGTAAGAAATAATACAAAATGACTCAACGAGCCAAAATTGAGACTGTCAATGAGATGACTGGATTTCTCTCCACCTCTCCTTCTTCTATCCCAAGAGTTGCTCGGAAACTTCTACAATGAATTAAGAATCATATCTGCTGACTCAACGAAAGAAAATAAATTCTTAATCCCCATATGAACTCTACAAAAAAAAGGAAGAGTCATTTTCTATTCTGGCTCCCCTGTCATAAACAGCATTGGAAACTGAATTCCTATTACAGAAACATTATCATTAGTGATACGTTAAGAGTGGGGAAGGGGAGGAAGTTGGCTTTAGAAGGATACAACCAATTCTAGGTTGACTTGGTCTGGCATTTAGAGTAAACAGCCTTTTTTTCTTGTAAATTTAGCAGATACTATCTGGAAATCATTGAGACAATAAACATGGAACCCCAGGAGGCCATTTTTTACAAAGTCACTTTCCAGAACAGAATTGCACTTTAAGCAAAGATTGTTATCATTTTGGCAGAGTGCCTTCATCAAAAGACCTTTAGACATAACACTTTTTCTCACTCATATTTATTTTCTCTTCCTGAGCACAAGATGAGATGTGATGAATCTGCATATTTTTAACATCTATTAAATATTAGATAGTAATTCTAAAAGCATTTCAGTTCTAAGAAAACCAAGTTACTTTTTTGTACTCCTGGAAAAATAGAAACTTGGTATTACTAAACTAAATGTTTTATTAGGAAATTTAAGTGGCAAAATAGAGGCTGTATGGGACTTTTCTTAACTCTAATCTGTCAAACCATTGAACAGTAAAACATTGGCTGATTATTTTAAAAAAGCTGGTACAATGGTGCTTTAGTTATGCTAGGACATAATCTTAAGGATGTAAATGTATTCCTGGAATACAGTTCAAAGTATTTAAGATATGAAGAACACATGCAATTTTAAGTTTTGTTACCTAAACAGTATTTGAAAACCTATGCATCACAAGAGCTCAGGTACACATCTGTGTACAAGTTATATAAAATTACTGTGTGGTCTATTAAGTTTCTGCCCCTAATTCCCTGGGATCACATTTCAAGGACATTCAGCCAATAATCTTTATATTTAAGCTTTGATCTTCTTCCTGACCATGCTAGCTTTACTATTGATTCCATATTATAATTTATTTAACATAAGAGCAGTTATATAAGGTGGTTAAAGTTGCTTAATGAGCTACTTGATTAAGGAGAAATGCATTTGAGATCACTTTGAACCCACTCTAATTTTCCTAAGGAACCAGACCTTCTGAGGTTTGGGGTCCTGGAGGAAGAGAGTAGAGTACAGCTCCTTAATTAATGGAA
>NW_017728947.1:65577806-65579422 GCF_001723895.1 Crocodylus porosus | reverse complement strand
TGAAAAAAATTTAAATTATGCTCTTTGTGAAAGGGCCTGAGTTGTCCAGATTTCATTTTTCCTCTTCCCCATAGCAAACCAAAGCCCATTGATACCTTTTAAGTGCATAAATACCATTTATGCATCCCTCTCCAATCATGGTTTGTGCAGTTGGATCATAGCTTGGGATTTGGCCAATTAACTTAGAAGGAAACATAAGTTTCAGGATCAATACATTCCTTTAAATCACATTTTTCCAATGTGCTTCATCATAACATTTGACAAAATAGTAAGAAATTTTATGTGTACATAAATGCCAAAGTCTTCAAAGGGACATGCATTCCCCTGTTGCCATGATGTAAAGACTGCTGAAAAATAGTCTTTCTAGGTTTTTTAAGTATAATTACCATATGTTTGACACAATGTAGATATTGGAAGAAGAAGGAAAATAATGGTTTACTCAACCATGCTTTCTAGTACCTTAATCTCTTAGGAACCTGCTCTTTTCTGACAATCAATGAAAAAAGTATAATTAGATTTTTTTTTAAAAAAAAAGTCTCCTTTTCAGATTCCTTGCAAGAGACTGTGATTCATATGTGAATATATCACTTTATTTAATTCTGCTGCTTTTATATAATTTGCTTAATTCTTTTTTTAATACTTTAAATGAAAGAGAAAATAAAAAAGCTGACACACAATAATTGCTTGTGCCTTGGAATTTCAAAAGGTGCCTGAAGGAGTTGTGTCTAAATTATTAAAGGTCAACGAGACATGAAACTCGTGGATGTTCTTTGTGCCTTTTGAAACATCCCTAGAATAGCAGCATTAAGTATCCAGTAAAAAGCAAAATATCAAATTTGCTAGAAGATTAAGGCTTAGGTCTGGTGAGTTGAATATACTCTATCCTTTAAATAAAATCCCCAAACCTCAAATGATGTGAGTGGTATAGTATATACAGTACTACAGTCAATGGAGATATGTCAATTCACAGCAACTAAATATACACCCACAGATAGTGTTCATTTCATAGCATTTAGTGAAAGAGGTTCTAAATCATGTTGATAGGGTGACCTTTTCTTTCAGAATATTAGATTTCTCTATCCAAGGTGTTCCATGACACATATATCAGTTAAAGTGTACCAATTTGGGATGCTAAGGTGGAGTTTAAGCTCTCCTTAACACAAACCCATTTTAAGAGCCCTTCTCTTCACATATACATCCAAATTGAATTATTTCTTAGTGCTGTCCAACTGGAAGCCCACAGGCTACATGCAGACCATGATGAGTTAAAATGTGGCTCCCAGGCTTTTTCCTGGGTGCTGCTATGCCCATACTTCTGACTGCTGCTTCTACCAGAGCCTTCAGGCTCCCCTTAACTCCTCTGGCTTGAACTTCTTGTCCATGCCTGCAGGAGAAGGACAGCAAGTCCAGATAGCTAGCTTGGTACTCAGGGACCATGCATGCAAAGAGAAGCTCAAGGTGACACACAGTGGGACAGGGGCACAAGGTGGGGGAAACTGATGAGGGGGGCACATGCAATGTTGCCAACTCTGACTTTTGACTTATGACTTTTGAACAATATATATATGTATGTATGTATGTATGCATGCATGCGTGTGGGTGGGTGTGTGTGTGTG